>NW_001517096.1:2500-270933 GCF_000002715.2 Aspergillus clavatus NRRL 1 | reverse complement strand
AAGATAAATATAGATTTAGTAGAGTAAGAGTATTTAATTTCCTACTATCTATAACTTATCTTTTAGATAGATAGCTAGTAGCTAGATATAAATAAAAGATCTTATTCTAGATAAGTAAAGAGGTATTAGCCTAGCTTATTTCTCTTTACTTCTAGTAATACTATCTTACCTATAGTAATTCTATCTAATAGTATATCTAAAGTTATAGATAGTAGGAAATTAAATACTCTTACTCTACTAAATCTATATTTATCTTAATAAATACTTACTACTCTTCCCTATAAGTAACTACTAAATTTAAACTAAAAGATAGTAGGGTAGTTATACTTAGTAAAGAGTTTTTATTATAGGAGAACTCTTTATTAAGCCTTATTAAAAGAAATAAAAATAAAATAAGATATAGTAACTCTAGGCTAGAGAAGTATTATTTAGTTATTAAAATAAGTCTTAATAAAAAATAATCTTTATAAGATAATATTCTTAAACCTCCCTATTAAAACTATTAGTAATAACTAGCTACCTATAGTAAATAATCCTACTAGGGATTTATTAGAGGATATAAGATAGGCCTTTACTAGGCTATTTAAGATAATAGCCTAAGGAGTACTACTTACTAATATTAATATATTCTTCTAGAGTATTTACTAAAAGTAATATAGTAAATAAGTACTATCTCTAGGATTATAAGAGATAAACTATTATTATAAATTATTATTTATTTTTAAGATCTTAAATCTTACTCCTATTCTAGAGTATAAAAATATATATATAAAAGATGCTACCTAAGAATAGTAAAAAAGAGTTAAGAAATATTTTAGGGATATCTTATTAATAATAGGGAGAGTTCTCTTTAATCTAGAATATCTTATTATTATTAAATAGAAACTTATAGGATATACTTATAAGAGGTAGAAAGTAGATAAAATCTAATTATAAATTAATCTTATATTAGTAATTACTAATATAGAAATCTTTTATATATAGCTACTAAAGAACTTTAAGAAATATAATATAAATAATAAAAGATAAAAAAAATATAAAAGCCTTATCTAAGATTTATAACTTATATAGCTATATATTACTACCTTAGGTAAAGCTATAATATATATCTCTCTCTTAGTATATAAAGCTTCTCTTATTTAAAAATTTATTATTAGGAGTTAACCAGAGCTTAGGAAAAGATAGGTAGAGGACTAAATATAACTATAAATATATAATAAAGTAGTTAAATACTTCTCCCTCTATAAGAATAATTTAGCTACTACTTAATAACTTAGAGGTAACCTATAATTAAAACTATAATTTAACTAGTATAATAAAGATCTAATAAATCTAAGTATAATTACTAGCTCTCCCTAACTAAGAAGAAACTTTCTATAACTAAATAAGAGTTTACTAAAGTAGAAACTATAGTATTACTAGAATAAAATATATTTTATATATAGTAAAACTAGATATCTCTAATTATACCCTATAAGAATAATAAAAAATAAGAAAGATTAATAAATCTAGAGATACTTATTAATTAAATAAAGAAAGCCTCTAACTACTAGAATAAATAGTATAATCTCTTTAAAGATAGGAAGGAAGAACTACCTAAGAGGAGAAATCTTTAATTATTATAAAGAATTATTAAAGTATACTTAAATATAATAGGTATTAACTCTATATATTATATAATAAAAGTATAAAGTAAGAGATAGATAATTTAGGTTAAGGCTCTTATTAACTATAGAGCTAGTTGCTTATTTATATTATAAATAATTACTAATTATCTTAGTATAATAGAGCCTCCTTATAGTAAAAGAAAAATATTCTTAATTATATAACTACTAAATAGAGCTATAATAAATACCTACTAATAAGTAAGGATACTAATATAAATTAGATAATAAATTAGTCTTACTAAGTTATAGATCCTAGATACTAATAAGTATAAGACAATCTTAGATTATAACTAGCTAAAAGTTACTAATCTATAGATTAACTAGTAATTAAGCTAGATAACCCTTTAAAATAAGAGAAGAATATACTTTATCTACCCTATTAACCCCTAATATAAGATTAAATATTATAAAGATAACTTAGTATAGTAGATAACTATAAAATAACTAAAATAAATCTTATAAAAAGAGAAGTTAATAGTATGATTATACTTCCTCTAAACTAGTAAAAAGGAATTAAGAACTATAAATTATAATAAATAAATAAAAGACTTTAAGAATATATTCTAAGAAGAACTTAATCTAGGAATACTATCTATCTAAGAGGTAGACTATATTATTAATATTAGTAATATTAAACTAACTAATATAAATACTTATCCTTAATTACTAGAGAAGTTTAAGGAAACCTACTACTAAGTAGAAGAACTACTATAAAAGAGAGTAATCTAGGTCTTAATAAGTTAGTAGGGTTTATTAGTAGTATTAATCCTAAAGCTAGGAGGAAAATAATAAATATATATAGATTACTAAGTACTTAATAAAGTTATTATTAAGGATATCTATTTATTTCTAAGAATTTAGGAGTTAATTAACTAAGTTAGTTAAATAAAGATTCTATTAAAAATTAATCTTCTCTTAAAGTACTAGTAATTATAGATAATAAATAATTTAATTACTAAGATAGTATTAAATACCTTCTTTAAGAAATATAAGTTCTTTATAATATTATTTAGACTCTATAATACACCTGTAATATTCTAGATATATATAAATAGTTAATTATAAAATCTCCTATATATAGTAGTATATCTTAATAATATCTTAATATTCTTAGTAAGTAAAGAGGAATATAAATAATATATATAAGAATTCCTTACCTAATTATAGAGGAACTAGCTATTTATAAAAGCCTTAAAATATAAATTTAGTTAATAAGAAATTAAATTCTATAGGTATATTATTAGAGAAGGAACTATAAAGCTAATATTAGCTAAGATAGAAGCTGTTATCTAATAGCTAAAACTAAAAAATATCTATAAAGTATAATAATTTCTTAGACTTATAATATATTATTATTAGTTTATACTAGGATTTATATAGGTTATAGCTACCCTCTATAACCTACTAAAGAAATTAGATAAAGACCTTTAGAAGAAGAAATTCTATCTAATTACCTAGATAATAAGATGCTAAGATACCTTTACTAACTTAAAAGAACTAATAGTTACTATATTAGTGCTAATAATTATAGACCCTAATTAATCTTATTAAATTAAGACTAATATCTTAGAATAGGCAGTAGGAATAGTTTTAATATAGGAAGATAAGAACTATAAACTTTATCTAATTATATTTAATAGAAGGAAGCTTAATAGTATAGAAAGGAACTATCTAATATAGGAGAAGGAGCTACTTATAATAAAAAAAGCCCTTTAGAGATAAGACTACTATATTAATAATAGAAAGATAATAATAATAGTAACTAATTATAAGAGTCTTTAATATCTTATAAATATAACTAAGTATTTAAAGCAGCTTGCCTAGTAGGTAGAAGAATTCTAAAATTATGACTTAGAGATCTATTATTAAAAAAATAATAAAGTAATAGTACTAGATATAATTAGTTAATATCCTAACTTTATAGAAGAAGAACTAGGTAATATTGCTAAAAGAACTTTACTTAATATATTAAAAGTATAGGAGGTAGCAGAGATAAGATATTTTAAAAGTCTAAATAATCTTATAGAGTATAAATAATATAATACTATAGTAAAATACCTAAAGCTATAGGTCTTACTATAGGATAAAAGGAAGCAGGAGCTTATACTAATAATAACCCTATTTTTTAAACTAAAAAAAGAGATGCTATACCTCTTACTAAATTAAATTATAGGTAGATAATACCTAGGAGGATAATTTATATATTATTAGAAATTAATTTATATTATAGATATTAGAGATGCCCTATACCTAGAGATTCTATTCTAAAGAAACTTTCTATAAGGAATATATAGAGAGTATAGCTATATAGGCTACTTAGTATTACTAGAAGCTATTAGAACTTAAGCCTAGTAGCCTTCTCTATAGTATAATATCTAAGTTATAATTAAGGAATGCCTAAATTATTAAATATTATAAGGGTTAAAGAAACATCTTAAATAGGAATAATAATACTATATAATAAAGAATAGTATTTAGCCTTTTAAATACTAGGGTGTTAATCTTATTAGATGCTTATTAGTAATATTAAATAATAATAGATAGATTATTATTATTATTAACTATATAATAGGATAGGTTATTATAAAAGCTATTCTATATACTATAGATAAAATAATAGTAAAGTTCTTATATAAAGAGATATTTACTTAGTATAGCACCTTTAATAAGATAGTATCTAATAATAGTATAAATCTTCTATTATATATAGTAGAAATTTTTATAAAAATCTTAAAAATAAAATACTAAATAATAATACTAAACTATCCCTATATAAATAGAAAGAATAAAAACCTTAATAGACTCCTGGGATAAATACTTATAAAATATTTAATAGGGAAACTAATATAGCTATAGAATAAATATCTTTATTTAGTAGTATTTATAGCATAAATATATACCTATATAAATACTAGTAAAAGCCCCTTCTACCTATTATATAAGATTAAACTAAGATTACTAGGGGATATAAGAGAATCTATAAAGAAAAATAATTATAATAGACTTATAAGAGTAATATATATATAAGTACTAGTAAATAAGAAGCTATTAGAATATATAATTAAGAGAGGGATAATCTAAGATTTATAAATAAAAAAAATTACTTTAAGAAGGGCTAGTAGGTCCTTATATAAAATAAGAGCTCTTAGAAGTTTTAAAGTAAATAATTTAAGCTATATAAGGTGATTAAGGCCCACCCTCTTAGGATATATATATTATAGGAACTAGGTAGATATACCTTAAAGAATCTTATTAATAGGTAGAGACTAGTAGAAGTAAAGATAGGAGATAATCTATAATACTTATAGATATTAGTAAGCCTTAATACTAGGCTATAAAAAGTAGGTCTATTAATCTCTAATCTAATTAAAATATAAAAGATGCTTAATAAGACTAACCCTCTAATACTATTATATAAAGAACTATTATAGTGTGTGGTAGAAGGATATAATAAGTAAAAATATTTAGGAGAAATTTTATAATAAATAGGGGAGGGATTAGGGATATAATATAAGATAAGTAAGTAGAAAACTTAATATATTAGTAAATAAAAATTAGTAAGAAATAGCTACCTTATATAATAATAAATAGAGTTACTAAAGCTATAGAATAGTAAAGACTTAACTATTTTAGATATTAAGGACTAAGAGAGAATTTAAAATATTAATTTAGAATTAATATCTTAAAAGAATACTAGAGAGATAGATTTTAAAGAATTATTTATAGTTATAATATCTTCTTATTATAAATAAATAAAGTAGTATAAAGATAATATATTTATATAGATAGATTAGAAAATAGTACTATACTAAAATTACTATTCTAAGAAGAAGAAAATAAATTATAGACTAGTAGATTTTACTAATTATAAAGAAAAACTAATTATAATAAGATATTAAGAATTATATTAATTAACTAAAGTAATAAATAATTACTAATTAAAAGTCTAAGTTAAACTTTATATTAAGAACCCTATAAGATAAGGCCTTAGCTAACTAGAATAAATTATTATTATTACTAGGAGGAGGTACTAATTCCTCTAGATAAGTCTTAATATAATAAATAAATATCTAAAGATCCTAAAGAATTATAAAAAGATTATAATAATTACCCTAGTTAATATAACTAACTAGCTAGGGAATATAAACTCTATTAAAGAGATTTTTATAACTAAGTAATAATAAAAAAGAATAATATCTAATAAGGCTCTCTATTAGGACTACTAATAAGATACTTACTAAAGTATAAGAAGGAGTTACTATAATAGAACTAATCTAAGAGAGAGAGAAAGTTAACCTAACTAAACTACCCTAAATAAAAAAGGGAGTTACTAAAGAAGAACTAGCCTAAGAATAAGAGAAAGTTATTATAATAGAATAATATCCCTTAGCTAAACTAATTACTACTACTATAAAATATTTTAAAAAAAGATAATACTTCTTAGCTAGAGCCTCCTCTACTATAAGAGAAGAGTCTTTATTATAAGAAATACTAGAAGGACTTATCTCTACTATAGGAGAAGAGCCTTTACTATAAGAAATATTAGAAGGATCTACCTCTACTATAGAAGAATTAATATTACTTTTTATACTAGACTATATATACTTATTATTATCTAGAGAACCTTTACTAATACTATTATCTAACTTCTTACTATAATTACTAGTTATTACTACTAACTTTATAGACTAATTATATAACTTATTACTATAACTAGTAAGGAAACTAAGACCACTAGCTTAAATAATAAGTCTATAAAAGTAAAAAAGATTAGTAACTATAGATAAGAAATATTTACTAAGAAGAATATATACTTATTAAGAGTATTAGAATCCTATATATAAAGGCCCTATATATAAAATAAATATACTAATCTCTAGTTACTCTAAGTATAGTTAGTATAGGACCCCTAAAAAAATATAAATCTATTATAACTAGGAGTAGAGATATATCCCCTAAAGAGATCCTTACCTAAAAAATAATTATTATAAACTAATATATAGTTATGAGATACACCTTACTACTAGAGAATAGTAACTAATATATAGCCTAAGTAAGTTTATTCCTTTATATCTAGCTTCTTCTTCTTATTAAACTTCTAGGTAATTAAGTAAATAATATTTATCACCTTTAATATGCTTTTATTAGGCCTACTAAGATAAGCTTCTACCACTAGTAAGAGATAATTACTAAAGCTAGGAAGGGTACTTACTAAACTTATTAAAAGTAACTATATTCTTCTAATAGATAAGATAGCCTTTACCCTTCTTTTATAGGGTACTTATATTTACTAAGTATAAGAAGAATATAGGAGACTAGTATATAAAGAAAGAAGATAGTGATTAATATAATAAAAAGAAAGATGCTTATAGAAGAAGAAAAGAAGAAGAGAAAGAGAAATATAAGAGATAAAAAGAGAATAAGTAAGATAAAGTAGAGTTACCTAAAATTAAAATAAATAATATAACCTTATCTTACCTCTACTATAATAACCATATTAGCAACCCTCCTTACTATATATAATTCCCCCTCTACTTACTAAGTATAATCTAATACTACTCACTAAGTATAATCTGATGCTACTCACTAAGCATGATCTGATGCTACTTACTAAATATAATCTGATATTACTTACTAAATATGAATCTAATCCTACTTACTATGCATAATATCACCCCCTTAGACTATGAGGACCTTTTAGTGAGGAGCTAGATAACCTACTAAGGATGGGCTTTACCTTAAGTAGGGGAGGATGTGATATTAGTGAATAAATATTATAAGTAGACTAATAATTATTAAGGTTAACCTAAGAAATCTCTGTAATATCTATGACTTATCTTTTAGATAGATAGCTGGTAGCTAGATATAAATATAAGACCTTACCCCAGGTAAGTGAAGAGGCATTAGCCCAGCCTATTTCTCTTCACCCCTGGTGATACTACCTTACCCACGGTAATTCCATTATATAGATAAATATATTAGAGATATTTATATAATATATTTTGCTCTTTTAATCTAATTATAATTAGATTTAGTACCTTATATAGTATCTATATTATATAGTTAGTTATATAATACTTAGTTATATAGTACTTAGTTAGTTATATACTATATAGTTATATACTATATAGTTATATTTTTATATATATAGTTATATTACTTAGTTAAATATATTAAAATTCTCATATTTTCTTAATCTAATTATAATTAGAATTAGTATCTTATATATTATCTTTAGTACTTAGTTATTTATATAGTACTTCATTAATTATATCATACTTAGTTAGTTATATAGTTCTTTAGCTTATACTTACTTTATATTAAAATTATTAAATTAATAAAGAATATATAATATATAGTCCTTTCTTAATCTAACTATAATTAGATTTAGTATATTTAGATTATATTAATAGGTATAAAAGGACTCATATAATATATTATAGTTACTATTATATAAGAATATACTTAATATTTATATATTTATCTATATATTTTAATATATTTCTAGCTATAAACTATAAACTTATCTAATATAGCTTAAATCTATTACTTATTAGGTTAAGAGGAGATCTCTATATCTTAACTCCTATATAAATAAATTTTTAAATTAAAATAATTAGTATATAAAAAGATATTATTATATCTTTTAAACTTAAGATATCTAGTTAAAAATAGTAGTTTAACTAATCTAAACCTAACCTAAATCTAACTATAGTTAGTTAATATAGGCCTACCTATACCTAGGTAGACCTAGTAGCAGGGTTTATGGCGAAAACCATAACTAACCTAGATTAGGTCTGGGGTTGTTATAATTTCTAAATTTTGAACCCAAAACTGCAGTGGTTCAGTGCCTACTAGGCTTGAACCCACCTGAACCTACACCAAATGCAACTCTACATGGCACTGAAACCAGCAGGTGGTGAGACCAACCTCATGTAATAACTAGATACTGGGCTATCTAATTACCACTGAGGCAAAAGACCTATAATGATTTGACCCTATATCAAATCATGGCCTAGTTCTGTATATATATCTAGATAGCCTAATACCACAGCAGCAGAACAGATCTTAAAGTGTGAACAACAGTGCTACAGGTAATTATATATAATGATATAGATAAATAAGTAGCACAGCTAACATAGTACTTAGACCCATCTATAACACATAGCTCACTATTATAAATAGTTATAAGATAGCTAGGATAGTATACACACTAGTAAGGGACTAGGCCATAAATTAGTAGTATAGTAGCTATAATAAGTATTAGGTATAGTAAGGGAGACAGGGTAGATCTAAGCATACTAAAAGATAGTATAATAATAAAGATAGTAGCTAGTATAAAGGGAGTAGTTATACTAAATAGGAATACCATAAAGGTAGATAGGTTAAGAATAGTTAATCCCTAATCTTAAGTATAAAAGAGAAGTATATATTATAAAATATAAGAGAGAAGAGCAGGAAGATAAGGAGTATATAACAGAAGTAAAATAAAGGAAGGCCTATAATAGGGTAAAGAAAGATTAATAGAGAGAAGGGGAGTAATAGATCCTATAATAGTAAGGTTAAAGAAGATAGTAAAGATAGTAGTAAAGAGAGCAGAGTAGATAGAAGAGGTAGATTTAATAAGGTATAAGAGTCTATGTGCAGCATCTAAGAGCAGAAAGTAGTAAACTAAGAAATATAGCAGAAAAGTGGACAGCAGACCTTAAAGTGTAAAAACAACCCCTTCACACAGTTATTTATATGATGATATAGTAGTCATGAATCGCGTCATGAGTGGTCGACTCTATTTCGGCTTCCATAGATTCTCACAACCAAGCTGTGCTTATAAGGATACGCACAGTGGACTACTTCTAGGACGTCAGAAGTAATGGTATATATGGCATGCCACCAAGTACTCTCGGGATGATCTGATTATCGCCGGCCACCCGGCCTTCTGATGCCTGTGTCGCCGGATACCACGCGAGACACGGTGATCGAGATTGGGTATGCGAATCGGGCCCTTCTGCTATGTGTATTAGTAGCCGGGGAGTGTTGATAGCGGATGGTGGACAGTGAGTGACGAGCTTGATGAATATGACGACGCAATGATTTAATCTTCATACCTTGTCCTACGGACTACTGAATATACCCCAAGTACACTTTAACCGCCAGATACTGGACCTCACGCAGCCCACTAATGATAATAAACAGTCACATACGGCCCCGTCTCCTCCGCATATGAGAATGACAACCACGCCTGCAGATCCGCAGTATTCTCCAACTTCTCCTCCGGCCTGTCACTCACCAATTAGCATCACCACTCACCAAACCCCGAGGTAGAAACAGGACAGGAACAGGACAGAAACATACTTATACGAAGCCAAGTTATCCACATACCCCCTCGCATGGTCGTTCCACCCCCATTCCGCAAACGTGCCCGCCACAGCCGCTGCCACGGCGCCATCATTCAGCCCCGTGAGCGGGATATAGATCTTGGGCTGCGGGAGGGCCTTGCTGGCGCGGATCTCGAGGTTGAACAGCAGGGGCAGCAGGGTGGGCGGGTCGCCTGGCTTGGTGGGGCGTTCGGGGGGCGAGCGCGTGCCCTCAGGGACGGCGAGGGCGGTCCAGAGAGAGCGCAGGATGTCGAGGCCGGCGGCGGTGGCGGGGTCGGCGAGGCGGCCGTCGAGCGTCCAGATGGCGGCGATGCGGTCGAAGACGACCTCGAACTCGGCGAGGTAGAGCTTGAAGCGCGTGTGGGTGAGCGCGACGAGGTCGCACGATAGGAAGAGCATGGCGGTCGACGCGGGCGAGGCGGACAGGAAGGCCTCGATGGCGGAGAGGCCGGCGGCGAAGAGGCCCGCGGGGTCGGCGTGGCGGATCGCACGGAAGACCATGCTGCCGACCTCGTCGTTCGTGGCCGCGGCCTTGCATGTCGGGTACAGGTACAGCTTCACGGCGATGTCGCCGCGCTTGAGGTCTAGCGCGAGGATGGTCTGCGTCTTGGCGGGCTGTGCGTCCAGCAGGTTCTTCTCGACGAGAACTTGCTCCTCCTCGTCATTGAGAGTCAGCTGGGGCAGCAGCGCGTGGTAG
Source organism: Aspergillus clavatus NRRL 1 (assembly GCF_000002715.2). NCBI lineage: Eukaryota > Fungi > Ascomycota > Eurotiomycetes > Eurotiales > Aspergillaceae > Aspergillus > Aspergillus clavatus. The sequence goes on along the minus strand of NW_001517096.1, from coordinate 260,194 downwards.
AGACTCAGGTCGACACCGCGGCCCACCCGGCTCAGCGTGTCAAGAGCCCCGGCCACACTGCGCCGATTACACGGGTCCAATCCCGCCGCGGCCGCAGGACTCGTGGGATCGAAGGCGATGCGCACCGTCGACCCTGCGGCCGTGAAGTTCTGGCTGAACTCCAGGGCACCCAGCCCGCCGAGGATGCAGAGGTACTTCCGGGGACGGTTGGGGAAGGGCCCTAGCAGCGGGATGAGGTGCGTGGCGTACAGGTAGAGGTACTGGAACTGTTCAGCGATGGGGTACTTGGCGACGTGCAGCAGTTTGGCCAGCATGGGCCCGGTGCGCTGCCACCAGTCGTGCTGGTCCAGGCTCGGGTGCACGATGTATTTGGTCAGCGCGGTGTACGCTGCCAGGGCGTCTGGGGTGTCCGTGGCCATGGTGAATATGGTGGGACAATTCGTTCGACAGTCGCTCAGCAGCTCGTATCAGTCCGTCCGATCCGGTTTTGGATTTCAGTCTGGACGGCGAGGTTGCAATTGCCAGAGGTATGGCCCAGAGTCCAGGCGAGAGAGCGAGAGAACAGAGAAAAGGAGATGGACGCTATTTATGCTAATTCATCGAGCTGGATTTCAGAAGGCTGCACCTCGGGCGGCTGGAATGGCAACGACAGGTCAACTGACTCAAGACGTACAGCTAAAATACATTATCATATAATATACACACTACAATCATCATCATTCATACCATCACTCATCAGCATGGCTTGCAGTACATAATAATCAGGTCTAATCAGGCCTTCGCGGAAAGATCCTTCCCATCCGCCAGGTTCCTCAGAATCCCCTTGAGTTGCTTCAACGGCGTCGGCTTCGTCAAAAATAAGTTCACTCCGCTCATCATCGCCTCTTGCTGCATCGACGACGACAGCACAGCAGTCAGAATGATGATCGTGGCCGGGGGTCGCTTCAACTTGCGCTCCAACTGCCGCATCTCCCGGGTGGCTGTCAGCCCGTCCATGACCGGCATCGAGATATCCATCACCACCGCGTCGTACCGGTCTGCCTTGAATCTCTCCACGGCCTCGAGTCCGTTCTTGGCTGTGCGATAGGTGAAACCCCCGGTTTTGACGCACATTTCAATAATCTATCCACCTTAGAGGCTAAGATCAGGTTTGGCAACGAGGGCGACCTACCTTCAGGTTGACTTGGTTGTCCTCCACTAAGAGGATATTGCGTGCACCCTTCTCCTTGTTTGCGTTGCCTGTGGCAGGGCTATCCCGGCGAGGCGGCTGTGATTGGACCCCATCCTGGTCACTTTCTCGATTGTTTGCTTCTGGCACAGGCGACGGCAGCTTCATCGGCGTGGCATCACCGGAACGGGGTTCCTGGCCCAGACAATGCTCAAACGCCGTGGCCAGTGTTTTTGGGCTCACCCTACTCGAATCAGTTTTGGTTCGTGGTTCAGATCTCACTGGTTAGGGAGACTTACGGCTGTGTTAAGAAAATAACCGAATCATCCACACTCTCCCCTAGCATCTTCCAACTGCTTGTCCGCGCGCTCAACACGATCAATGGAAGTGTCGGTTGGATCTCTCCAGTCCCGGGCTTCGGCTCGCTCGATCCGGGGCGGTAATAACTGCGATACTCGTGCTCTGTCACAATGGCAAGATCTGGCCGCTCCGTGTCCAATTCTTCATCTGTCAACACGCGCAACCCAAACCAGCCACTGATCATATGTCCCAGGCTCGACAGGATGTTGCCAAACACCTGTGTGTCGAATCCGAGGTCGCCCATTCGCGAGCTCTTCGTGAACAGCGACACCGTCTTGCCCCGCAATTTCTCTTTCAGCACCCCCTGCGCCAGGGGCGATGGTGGAGATGCGTGCTCAGCGGTAGTAATTGGAAGGATCACATCGACATCGGTGCCCTTGCCTACCTCGCTGGAGAACTTGATCTGCCCGTCTAAGGATTTAACAATTTGATGCACCAGATGCAACCCCACACCCAGACCGGGAGACGTGGTGTCCTCCTGAAGGAACGCACTGTACAGATGGTTGGTCAAGAAGTCTTTCGACATGCCACGGCCGGAGTCGCTGAAGGTCATGCGGATGGCCGGGACGATCTGTTTCCCCTTGACCTTCAGCGTGTCGCTACGCATCAGCAGTCGGATGTAGCCCGTCTGTGTGTACTTGAGCGCGTTCCCAAAGAGGTTCATGACAACCCGTCGCCAGGCGCCCGCGTACACGCTAAACCGCCAGCTCTCTTGCCACTCGATGTCAACAATGGTAATCAAGCGTGTCCGGGGGTTTTCTCCGTGCTTAGACCCTTCGTTGCCCGCATCCGTGCCGCGGCGCTGATATTCGGCCCCAGCCAGGAGGCCTTCGACCACCTCTTGCACGAGCACGCTCAGGTCTTCATCTTGCATGGAGCCCGGTACGGCTGGTTGTGGCTTTGACACGTCGGTGATCAGCGCACCGCCCTTGTCGGACGGACGGGGACGCGTCAGGGTGTTGATCTTGGCGTAGTCCAGCAGATGGTTCAGGGTGTCGAGAAGGGTGCGGCCGCAGCTGTACACCGTCTCGATCAACGACCGCTGCGCATAGGTGTTGGCCATCTCCTGCAACAGTTCCACGGTCCCCAGCAGGCCGTGCAGCGGTGACCGCAGTTCGTGCGAAATCGACGAAATGAAGTCGCTCTTGGCGCGGTCCGCGGCCTCCAGATCTAGTCGTGACACCTCCGCCATGACGGTGTTGCTGAACGCCGCCAGATAGGTCAGGTCCTTGGGCTCGGACAACACGCGGCCCGGGTCGTTGGTCCAAACCACGCAGACGGTAAACCAGCGGCCGCGCTGAAAGTCCCAGACGGGGTAGACGGAGATGCAGCGGGCGTCGGGCAAGATCTTCATCAGCTGTTTGATATCCATGGTCTCCTGCTCGACATCCTTGTGCTCCGCGTCGGTCGTCTGCGCACCGCGGCTGCCGCTCTGCGAGTAGTCCATGTCATCGGCGATACCTTCGTAGCTGAGCGAGATGGAACCATCCTCCTCGATGTGGAAGATCTTGCCGCGCGGATACTGATCGATCAGGTGGCTGACGAAGTTGCCGGACAATGAGACGTAGTGGCTGTCGTTGATGTTCACACCCTTGTCGGATGTCGAAGAAGTATAATGACCCAGCACCAGGCTGCGGGCACCGTGATCGGCATCCTCCTCGGACGCGTCGGACCCTGAGGGCGATTGTGGATGGGTCGCTGATGGCACCTCGTCCTCGCCGGCGCCGCGGTCTGCCTGATGCTGGAGATTGTATTCTTCCGGCTTTTCGCTGGCGTGATTGGGGGAGCCAACGGTCTGCCGCCGGGCGTAGACACTGGCGTCAATGAACATGGCGCCTTCGACGTCGAGGGCCTGGTAGATCATCGTGGCGGCGCGACCGACCACGGATCGCACGTTATAAGGGGCCAGTGACTCCTGCAGCTGGCTGGTGGTGGGAGACAGCTTCGGGCGCTGTTTCCTCTGTTGCTTCTCGTCTCCGGGATGCTTCTCCACGTGATCCTCATCTTCACGATCTTGCTCGTGCTCGTGCTCTTCATTGTCAGCATCCTCTCCATCTTGCCCATACCGCTGAACCGGGGAAATGTATTTATCGTCTGGAACACTGGCTGGGTTCGGTGCGGATTGGGAATTCTCCGATTCCTCTGCATTTTCTTCGTGTTCGTCCTCGCCGCTAGATGCCGAGAAGCGCAGCTGCTCCAGTCGCTTGTTGACCTCGGTGATCTTGCCGCCGTAGCGCAGGTCGGGGGCGTCCCGGCTGTAGAACCAATCATTCAGGTCGGATTTACCCTTGACAAACAGCCCCAGGGCGCGCACCATCTTCTCCTCGCGGTATTCCTCGCGCATGGCGCGCTGCGAGAGCAAATGGTCCATCACGGTGGCCGAGAGCTCCTTCAGGAAGGTCTCTTGTTCCTTTGTGATGCCACCCCGCGGCTTATCGTCCAGCACGGCGACGCTGCCAATGATGTAGTCATCGGGCGACTGGATGGGCACGGAGACATAGAATTTGTTGTGGGGTGGCCCCGTCACTGAGTCATGATGCTGGAACCGCGAGTCCCTAGTCAGATCATTCACGACAAAGATATCCCGACCATCCTCGATAAAGGATTTCATCGCGTGGTAGCACATGGCAATCTTCTTGCGAGGGAATCGGCGCACGCCCAACCACAGCGCCTCGGAGCGCTCGCGGCCCTCGGAACCGCGCAGAGCTAGCGACGGCGTGGACTCTGCGACGACGTGCTGCATTTTCTGATCGAAGAGGGAGATCAGGGCGCGCTGCGCGTTCATGCGCAGGGCGGCCAGTTGAGCGAAGACAGTGAGGACATTGTCGCGCGAGGCGTTCGGGTAGTCTCCGATGGATTGCTGGGCGAATTTTTCGGTGTCGGTGAAGCCCCAGTAAGGGAGATAGCTTGTAGGCGGTGTCAGTGGGGTCCGACGTCAATAGAGATGGAGAGCATACAGGTGCATTTCGCGTTCCCTGGCGCCCTCGCGGTTGTAGGCGAACTTGCGCGGTCCGCCCTCGCGGCCTTGGTTTGAACTGGCGGGGGAGTCCATACTGCTTGAGGGGGGGAGGATTGCTCCGTCTTTAGCGAGCTGAGCACGGATGAAACCACGACTATGGTGCTATTGTAGAAGGAAGTCCATGGACGATCAACTGGAGTCTGGAGATTAAGAAGGACAACACATGTGGGTGAGAGGGAGCAGCCACTATCGTCATCGGTGGAATGCCGCAGAGCCCAACTGAGGTCACACCACTATAAATATATATACACACGATCGGAACGATGGGGTGTAGATGAAGCGCGAGAGGAAAACCAGGCAGAGCGGTGGATCAGAGGAAGAAGACCAGAAAGATGAAGAGACGAGGAGATGAAGTCGACGAGCGAAGACAGACAGACAGAAAGACCGAGAAACGTGACATCGGCTTTGGTCCTCCTTCCTAATCGGGACGCTCCCAGCAGGATCGGGTGCTGACGTCATGGCCGTTCCTGATCGGTCTGACGGGCTCTGATTGGCCAGTACCGGTATTACCAGCTGGTAATATTGCCGGGTCACCTGATTGGATTATACTAATCTATAGACCTTCCTAATAATAAAAACTCTTAATAGATGCTATATAAGGTAGGCAGAATTTCTATATACTTTTAATATATAAATTAGGTACTGCTAAGAAAAAAATAATCCTATAGATATATCTAGGTATTACTTAAACTATACTTAGGAAGTAGAAAAGCTATCTATAGACTTTTTAATAAAGAAACTCTAAGAAAAAAATCTAAGATAGCTAGTATTTTAGGAACACTAAGTTAATAAAGATAAGCCTACTAATATAGAGTTATAAATTATAAATAGACTTAACTAATAATACTAAAGAGTAAGATTATAGAAAAACCGTATCTAATATAAACCCTACTAATAATAATATAGATATCCTAGGTATTCTAATATCCTATTCCTATATAATTATAAAAGATATCATGCTATATAAAAGATCCTAAACTAAATATAACTATAATAAACTTATTGGAGATGCCTGAATGCCATCATCGCTGCCTGAGGTGTCTGCAGCGGATGCCTCAGATGCCTCAGATGCCTCCACGAGAGATCCATTGAGGATTGGAGATTCAGGACATCGATCAGAAGCTAGATATATCTCATATCCAAGGAAGGGGGCGATCAGTTTGTACACTTGAAATAACCTTGGTTGTTAGCGTGAATTCAGTGGTGTCGACCTCGAAGATAATATATACATATTTATATACATTTGCAGGACAGCCATCCACGATATAGCCCAAGAGCCTAGAAGAAAAACAAGACCGATGCTAAGAATTACGTAGAAGACCGCACCAATGGCATACCTATAAGACATTTTAGAGTTCCTTTAGGGATGGTGGGGAGATCGATCGACGCCATCCTTCAGGCCTACTTGGGAAGACGTGATGCTATTCAGACCACTCATATCCAACTCCCTCAAATCCCCAAACACAAGGATGGAAACATCCAGCAAAAAAACCCACATAGTGCGTACGGACTACGGAGTACGATTGCAGGATTGCCCAACGAGGTTCGAAGGTTTGAAGGGTCATCTGCAGGTGCGGATAATCGGCTATAGCCCTATAACTCCGTGCTGACTGCTTACCCAGTCAGCAGTCCGCAGTTAGCACTATCAGCGACCAATATGATTATTATCTACGGAGTAGTATATATGAGCAAACCACGCTCCAGAACTTCGGCAAACAGTTCCCCCCCAAACAAACTCGACGAAAATTAAATTCCCCTCACAATGCATCTCATTCTCACCGGCGCCACTGGCCTTGTCGGCTCCGGCGTCCTCGACGCCATGCTCGGCATGCGCGAAATCACCCGCATCTCCATCCTCAGCCGCCGGCCGGTCCCCATGGCGCAGGACGCCAGCGATCCGCGCGTGAACGTGATCATCCACAAGGACTTCGCCAAGTACGACGCCGACGTGCTCTCTCAGCTGGCGGGTGCAACGGGCTGCGTGTGGGCGTTGGGGATCAGCCAGACCAAAGTGGACGCGGAGTATGTCTAGTAGAGATGCCCCCCATATTGGAATGCAGGGAACTGACCGTGCAATGGCAGAGAATACACCACTATCACCAAGACGTACGCCCTCCACGCCGCCGAGGCATTCCGCTCGCTCCCCCCGCCCGACCAGCCCTTCCGCTTCGTCTACGTCTCCGGCGGCGGCGCCACCACCCAACCGGGCCGCTTCTCCGCGGTGTTTGCGCGCGTGAAAGGCGAGGCCGAACTCGGCCTCGCCGAGCTGCGACGGAAGTACCCGATGCTGCAGACGAGCTCGGTGCGGCCGGCCTTCGTCGATGAGGCGAATCACCCGGCCATCGCCAAGTATATGGCCCCGCGCCCGGCGTATGAGCGGCTCTTCCGCGTGACGGCGCCGGCGATCCGGGCGCTGGCGCCGGGGCTGTGGAGTCCGACGGAGGAGCTGGGCAGCTTTCTCACGGGGATGGCGATGGGGCGGTATGACGGCGTGGGAGCCGGGAAGGATGTGCAGATGCTGGGGGCGATGCCGGTATTGGAGAACTCGGCGTTTCGACGGTTGATGGGGCTGAGTGGATGACTGGACTGGAAATAGTATTGCGAAGACGTATAATAGGAACGACAACGATAACATAAAGCTAATATGAGAACGGGTACAACAGGGTATCGGGAGAATGGACATGTACACCATCCGCGACGAACGCCAAAGCACTTCACTTTTCGCTATGCATCGTAACTCATAAAAACAAAAAAAGCCACCAATTGCTATTGCTCCACCTCGTGCACCGCGCGTTCGATATCGCCGATCTTGCGTCGGCCCAGATGCAGCCGGCTCCGCAGGTTCTTCTGCTTGATCAGCCAGGCGCGCTTGCGCCGGCGCCGTGGGTAGTTGATCGGGCTCTCGCCGCCAGTGAAGATGACCAGGTCATAGAGGAACCCACCACATAGGCCACCGGCGATGTCGGCTGCCCACGGGCCCCAGATCCACCAGGCGTGCTGCTCGCGGAAGAGATGCCCGCCCCAGCCGGCCATGACGGCCACCAGCCGGGGACCAAAGTCGCGGGCCCCGTTGAAGCATCTACCGCCGGCCGGTCAGTATGCTGTGAACCAAATATCGTGGAAAGAACGTGCTTACCCGCCCGTATTGTAGCCCAGCGACAACACCAGCACACTAATGACAATTCCCACGATAAACGCCTGCATACCGGCGCCCGGTGGCGCATTGGTGTCATCGCCCAGCGCCATGATCGTGGCGACCAGCACGGCCGTGCCGACAAACTCATTGAAAAACGCCGTCACAGGGTGGACAAAGTCTTTTGGCGTGGTGATCATGGCCTGTCGCGCAGGCGAGTCCGCCTGCGACACGCCCTTCACCGCCGCGGTGTTGACAATCGTGTCGTGGTACAGCGCATACGCCAACCCACCGGCCGTGATGGCACCGACGATCTGCGCCAGCACGTACACCACGCACTTCTTCGCGGGGAAACCCCGCCACACGGACATGCTGATCGTGATGGCCGGGTTGAGATGGCCACCGGAGATACCACCGGCCATGTAGATGGCGATCATGAAGGCGAACCCCCACGCGGGTGCCAGCGACGCAAATGAGCCGGCCTGGTTCTGCGACGCGTACGTCGAGAAGCCCGCACAGAGACCCAGCGTCATGGCTATGGTCGTGCCCAGCCACTCGGCCAGCGGCTCGCGGATGACGAACCGGATGCGGCCCCAGCGGTTGAAGAAGCCCTCGTCGTCGGGGCGCGCGACTTTGGCTTCTGGATCCTCGTTGCGGGGCTTGTGCTTGTCGCTGCGGATCGGGTTTTGGGTCGGTGGTTCCTCAGACGCGGGGATCTGGTCTTTGTGCGCGTTGGGTGAGTCCTGCGTGCCTTTTGTTTTCTCCTCGGTGTCGGTGTCGGTGTTGTAATCAGGTTTAGATTCGGGATTGCTGGGCTGGCCGTTCGTCATTCCCCGGCGGACGACGCGCGGCAGAGGCTGCGCCAGACTCCACACGGGGGCATTCGATTCCTGGCCATATTGCGGATTGTAGTGGACGTAGTCGGGATGGACATAACCGCCCCCTTGGGGTTGCGCACGGCCTGGGTGGCCGGCTACGGAGAACTGTTGCTCGCCGAGGGTAGGCCGTACATTCTCTTGAGGATTCTGGATGGTTTTATCCGATTGAAAGTCTTGCGATTGCACGTCTGTCGGATCAGCGAGGGCGTCCACAAGACTGGAAGGGTGCCTACCGTCGATTTGCCGTCGGGAGGTCTCTCTATCCGCCATGAGTGTCGCAGTCAAAACACAACCAGTATGGAAGAAAGTGACAGACCTAGCACGCCGGAGCACACTTACTTATATAGCAAGCATGAAAATCGAGACATGGCCGTGGAGGAGGCTACAACACGGCCTGGGGCATCGATATCAGGGCTACCATGGCTGGGTTACTAGCTTATTACATCACTCGCATGGCAGTTTCTCTTTCCAGTTGCCACCGAAAATTCCATTCCTCACAACCAGGGACGACGACGGCTGGATTGGATGGTTACAGAATATATGAATAGAAGCGGGAATAATAGAATACTAGCAGACCCTTTCTTCCATGATTCCCATGAGTCATGACACAATCCGTCGCAGCAGACAGGAATGGGATTGATCCCAGCCAATGCCTTGGATCGCATCAGAAGGAGGGAAAAAAAAAAAAAAATCTGACATATGAGATCAGCGATGGAAAAGGCATACTAATTGACTGCCCAGACCATAAAGGACAACAAAGATGATTGGCGGCATCTTCAAGTTGATTCGGGGTATTGCCGAATCGGCCCAAAATCGGCCCAGATTCTGCTCCTGGCGAGGATCGTCCCAGTGTCCCACTAGTTAGTCTCATCTGCTTCCAAGTCGGGCTCACGGAAACTAGGAATATTAATGGCGGAAGTTGGCATCGCTGTCCATCATTCGATGTCATCTCAGTGCCTGGATGGAGGATTCACATCACGATTGAAATGGCCTGGATCGCTGAGCTGCTGCAGGCGGCGTTGATGTCAGGTATTGCTGGTGGCGAGAGGAGGATATAATAACCTCATTCATGGCTGATCATCCAGATATAATCTCCATGAATGAAGCTTCAGTCGCTGGTTAATAGTCCTGGGGTGGCAGATCTTCCGCCAATCCGACACTCTGACACGGTACACCACATGGAATGAATGTCTTGCAAACAGCCCGAGGCAGACAGTTCGGCTTCAGATACCGATCGGAATTGGGTGAACTGGCAAATAGGTCAACGCAGATCCCTGAATGTGTCATTCCACATTCCTACTGCTCGTAGATATGAAGCAAGAAACTGAACGCCGAGATGGACCCTCGAGTTTCTACGCGGCTTTCCTGGCATTTGATGACGAGAGCACACATTCGAATTCTCCAGGCCAATATCCATGTGTGAGAGAAAAGCATGAGGTGGGACGTGTTTCAAGGGATATTTTGCTCCTTGCTCAAGGGTGGAAGCTATTCAGCGGTCCTTTGAGTGTATGCTATTCGAATCATGCCGTCGGTATGAGGAAACATTCATTTTTTCACCCAATACTCAGTCTGTTCGCACTTCAAATCAGTGATCATGATCTGCAATGTCAACACCTTTACTCATGAGCATGGCGCTAACAGTTAGCATCCAACAACTCGGTGCAATGCATCCTGGACATCCCGCCCATGCGTCGTACTCTAGCCTACATGTAGTTCAAGCCAGCGAGCCAATACCGACGACATGCTGTCTAGCTGCAACTCTGACCCATGAGACGGTCTCCTTAAGCCCTGTATCACAGGTGGGCCGGCTACATTGGGGCTAGCCTTCGGCAGGTTTCAGGCCGAGGGTGATTCTATCGCTATGATACATACGGAACTAGTTTGGTTAGCAATACTCCTCTCAGGTTCCTGCCAACTCACCTGTCGCCATTCAATAGGCGACAGGGTGTGGGATCAAGCCCATTCCTAGCTTCGGCTGGCTCGATACATTGTTCGGAGACTGGGGAAGAACCCAGCATCGGTCAGGTTGCCTGCTACGTCCGGATACAGAACTTTCAGTCTTCCCTCGGATACAGACAGCAGAAGAAGTCTGGCATTGTTTGGGTCAGAGACTGTGGGAAAACCTCGAGCGACAGCTACACCGGGCTCTGGGATTTGCTGGTTAGCGTCCCCTGGTCTACGAAATAATTCCCAGGCCTCGGTGGGCAATGTTTGCACGATGTTTATCACCCTCCATGTGTGCCTAGACATGCCTTTAACATGGTGGTTCTGGGACTCTCATCAGGAGTGGTGTGCCCCATTGGTCATCTACAATTTGTTCATCAGCCTGGTGTTTCCTATACACCGCAGGTCTATCAATATTCACTATGAAGATTATGCTGATATCACATTGCATAAACACCTTAGATCGGATATGGCACTGGACCTAATAGCAGGACTGTTTTGCTAATGATACTCTTTATATCTAATGGGACTATAGAGTCTCTATATTAAATGGCCAAATTGACCTTAGTGTTGCTTCATCCCTCACAGGATTTTCATCGCCCAAGCCTTTGTTTGCCGCTACAGCATGCACCATCGCGTGGAAGATCTCTTCGTGTGCCAACGCTGCCTTTTCCCAGTCCTCTGGCGGCACCCACCCATCCGAAGGGGTATCGAGTAAACCCGCAAGGTCCCGCCTGAGGTTTTGCGCCGCTTCGAAAAGCCTGTATTCCTGATCATGCTCTGCCAGCTCTTTTGCCGTAAGGAAAGGGAAAGGACATCGGCCAGCGAACCCTAGCTTTTCCCACTCACGAGACGTCTCGATTAACTCGTGTCGCAGCGCCACGGCGCCATCTTTCCACGTTCGGTAGCTGTAGTGAAAAGGACGGAAGAAACTCTCATCCATCGACCTAGGGCCCCAAAGAGCGGGAGTGAGGAATTGAGAGCCAACGTCAAACGCGCGGGCGCAGACATCGTCCGGGGGTCCATTGGCGTTGCGTAGTCCGGTCTCCCATCAGAGTACCAGAAAGCCAGCTCGATGCTTGCTCCCTGCCAGTCAATGATCCCCGTGATAGCGATCGGGTCATTTTCCGACACAAAAATATTCCTTGTATGTAGATCTGGATGGAGCAATACTGGCTTTGACGAACTCTTGATTCGAGAGGCTGCGGCCATTGTCTTCAGCACAGTCCGGCACTTTTCGAGGATGGCTTGATGACTGTCAATGGACCCGTCATACGAGGGTCTGCGTGCTTCCTCCGAGATAGAAGGCGGGATACTGGAGAACCCAGCATCAATCAAACCATCGCAATATTCGTCCATGTCATGCCCTGAGTGAGAGTTAGGAAAAACCTCGATCGCTGTGCTCCGTGGATAACCTCCAAGGCCCAGGATTTGGTCTCTTGTGGTGGTAATATCGACTTTCTCCAGCGCTACAGTCCCAATACCGCGTTCCGCAGTGCGGGCCGATGCAAAAGCTACCATTCAAGGGATATCGACTGCTAGAACCAGAACTGACCAGATGCTCCGTGTAGTAAAGGCTCCGGTAGACCAGGAAGTCCAAGTCGACCATTTCCTTGATCTTTCGACAGATGGCATCATGCATCTCACGCGCTGGTCCCCGCGGATCTCGTGCCATGTGGTGTATACTGGAACACCAGCAGCACATTCCATGATGATGTATTCACTACCGATGAAGCTGTCGGCGCTTTGAGCATCTGAACTCTAGTCAAGGACGCGGGGAATCGGTATATCAGTTTTGCTTTGCACTACAGGAGATGGTTAGTGTCAGATGAATTCAAGGGCCTTCATCTCTTCCTCTTCCTGGTGTGGACTCACGGTACTAAATTATGGCTCATCTTTTACCGATATAAGCATATATTTCAAGAGATATATAGAGTGGGTACAATGGTTCTCGTTTACTGAACTCCATCTATTAATATAAATACAAAAATGACATTAACCCATCCCCGTCTCTAAGCCGGACCAAGGATATTACTCTCATAGATGGTCGAGGACTTGCCGGTATTGTTATTCTCAATCTACATTCCATTAGCACCATCACTTTTTCACTTATAGATGCCTACCTCGTATCTGGGATCGTCCTCGGAGGCTTGCACATTGCGACCAGCCTGGTTGCCCGGCTCGGTGAGCACGGAGCGGATGGTCCCAGTGCTCTCGGCTGTGTTCGAGTCGCGGCCTAAATGGATCAAAATCTGACACGATATATAGTAGATGGAGATGGGCTTACCGCCGATGGGCTTGTAGAGGACGCTCTGGCCGTTGCGGTACTGGGGCATATTGGCGGCTGCTTTGAGAGATATGGATGTTGTTGTGTGTAAGATGGATGGTGAATAGTGAGTGTACAGATGGGGCATTTATATGCTGAAGGTCTGGCTATATATCATCGACAGCGTGTGTATGTGGTCTGCTACCTCTATTGAATTACAATCTAAATTATGTGATCCGACAAACTGGTTTCGACTGGGGATGAGTTCATGGTTTGTTCATCAGATCGGGTTCCATGGGATTGATCGCAACTCTATCAAGATCTCGATCTGGAACTACATGCTGGATCTAGCCAATTCCCAATGGGACGGTCTAATCATTCGGTCGTATCGCGGATGATTGGAGCATCTGCAATACATGTACACTCTATATGACGGACCCGATGTTGTACAACATCCGTGACACCTACGAATCGCCAGTGTCGACACACCCTCCGTCCAGAAAAACAGCAACGCACGCCGAATTATGCATCATTTCTCTTCGATCACCTGCCGGACCAGCTCGTCCGCCATCTCCTGCGGGCTCAGCCCCTTCGCGCGGCGGTTCTTGCTCTCCTCCCCGATGACATCGACCCTAACTACGTTCGTGACCCCATCCGTCGTCAGCGCAAGGAGATACCGACGGTCCTGCCGCAACTTAACCCAGGTGATGGCCAACTCGCCGGAGAAGAAACTGCTCTGCTGGCGAGATGCAGTCGTCACGGCGTGTTCCTAGCGGACGGTGCTAGGGCCCGCGCTCTCGTTGTTCAGCAGGTTCGCGTATTGCAGATCACCCACGTGCGACATGTTCAGTGCGCCTATCCATTAGTTTTGCTTGCTTCTTCCTTATAAGACATGGAACACCTACCGATGCGCGGTATGTCCGTGTCGAAGCTAACCAATCCCCCTGCCTGTTCAATCCGGCTGTATTCTCTGGGACTCGATGGTTTGTGATCGCGTGTCAACCGGCGCTACACTACATCACTTATCAGTTTGTTCCGTAAGCCAGCCGGACGTGGAATGAGGTACGTACCACCTCCATGTGCTCCAACCCGTCACATTCCGCGAGGAGGATATGCGAATCGCCCACGTTCCCGACGACGAGCACGCCGCGCGAGATCACAATCGCCAACTTCTCCTCGCCGTCCTTGAACTCCTCTAGGAGCAGCGACGCTTCCAGTGAGATGTTGCAGCCAGTATTTCTCAATGATCTTGATATGTGGAGTTGGGCGTCCACCGTGGTTCGCGGGATGATATGCCAGACCCTAGTTCCAGAGCTAATTATTTAGCTATCGACTAGATAGTCTATCTGTTAGTCTATCAGTAGATACAAGAGGGTTAGAGACCATGGTCTGGACTGCAGACCGTACTTCTGAATATGCTGCAGTCTATTCACCATGCACTATGAGTTATCTGCTATATCCTTGGATTTAGTACTTATTTATATTCTATGCCTTAAAATTGATGCATAATAGATATATACTGCCAAGACATGGCGTCATCCTGACATAGCTTTTTTGCCCTTGAGAAATCGAGATACATAGTGAGAATAAGATAGCCATCGATCACTTAGACACCTATCTTTGAAGCAACTATTGGAAACAGAAAGGATTCAGTACACTAATGATGGCTGATAATTGAATAAAACAGATATCTCTCATGGTGACGCCCTCCAAGCAGTGGACAATGACCCTGCCGTGACGACAACCCTAAGTCTCCCCTCCAGTAGGAATGGCTGGATATCTAATTCTCATCATGACATCGCAACTGGCAGTAACCACAATATAAACAACCTTATTAACCATCTCCCATGGACTACCAGACCAGAACATAGAAAAATGGCCTCCATCCGCGTCCTCCGTCCCATCCACACTCACCTCCATCCCTACAGCTACAGCCTCCCCATCGCCCGCGCTGTGTCCACCACACCCATCATGACCGGCCGCATCACCGACACCGTCAAGCAGGACCACCGCCAGCTGGAGGCCTGCTACGACAAGATCATGCACGCCACCGACCGCGACGACCAGATCCGCTTCCAGAATCTGTTCACCTGGGAGCTGGCGCGCCACTCCATCGGCGAGGAGCTCGTCGTGTATCCCGCGTTCGAGAAGCATCTCCCCGACGGCGTGAGCATGGCCGACAAGGATCGTCGCGAGCATCAAACGGTAGCTTGCCCCCCTCCCCATCCTCCTTCTACGCATGCCCCATCTCTAACAGGGACCAGGTGAAAGAAAAACTCAAGAAATTCCAGAACCTCGACCCGTCCAACCCGGAGTTCATGAGCACCATCAAGTCGCTCATGGTCGATCTGGCGCAGCACATCAAGGAGGAGGAGACCAACGACCTGGTCAAGCTGGACCAGGCGCTCTCGCACGGCGACAGCGTCGGCCTGTCCAAGTCGTTTGAGCGGACCAAGATGTTTGTGCCGACGCGCTCGCACCCGAGTGCCCCGAGCAAGCCGCCGTTTGAGACAGCCGTGGGGTTGCTGACGGCGCCGATTGATCAGTTGGCGGATCTGTTTAGGAAGTGGCCGCATGAGGGACAGGCTAGTAGATAGGCTGTCTCACTCAGTTTCAGATTCATGCAGGAAATGATTTGGTTTGGTCTTGAGAGGCAAATGTAGCTGTATCTCCAGGTATGCACGTATCAGGTATCACAATCACATACTCCGTACATATCCAAGTATCCGAGCGAATTGTAGCCAAGAGAGCCCAGGTGAAGGGACTCACGTCACAGCAAACAGCGAGCAACCGGGAATATGCGTTCCAAGCTTTCATAGGCAGATGCTGCTACCCCAGATCGACTCGCTTTACGCGGAACTCAGGATGACGCCGGCAAGTCTGGTAGCACCAGCGCCCTTATGCGCCCCTATATAAGACGTTGCCATACCACTACCATGTTCTCTCTTTCGTTCATTTACCATCCGACACAGAAAACCAACCAAAATGACCCGCAAAGTGTGCATCACCGCCGTCGACGGCCACACCGGTCGCCGGGCTTGCCCTCCACCTGAAATCCGAGATCAACGTGCGGACGTAAGTATGAAAGCGTGATTTGTCGATCTGGCTCTCCCTCTGGGATGGATGTGAGACAGGGGGGATTGCAATCACACAGTGGTAGTGTGTTAAGGACGTGGGACTGTACTATTAGGGAAGTGCATTTCTGTTGTACACGGGAGGTATCTATCGTTATGCGATCGGAGGAAAAAAGAATAGAAATAGATCAAATGTCGGCTAGCGGTGCAAGAATAGTCGAGCGAACTACCGCCGACTCAGCTCCTTCACGCGATAATGCAGCAAACGATCCGCCGTTCTCTCCCCCAATGCTGCAAAATCCGTCGTCCCAAGCTCCTCATCCCCCAGCTCCTCCACAGCCGACCGCACAGCCTCGCACTCCCAGCACAGACACACATGGTACTGCAGGCCGAAATACCGACGGAACAGCACGTCGGTCTCATCCGACTGCGTGCGGAGCACAGCCGGCTGGATCGTGTCCTCGTGGTTGATGAATCTGCCCGCGCGGACATCCATGCCCGCCTCGTACACGGCCGCCGAACACTGGTGCGTATGCCACACGAGATCGATGTCGAGCGTCGGCACGAGCACGGTCCCCGGACAGAGGCGGAACAGCAGCAAGAAGTGGTCGTAGCGGTCGATCGCGCGGCGCAGCGTGGCTGCTGCCGCGGGGCTGCGGACCCAGAGGAAGTCGACCATTTTGTCGACGAAGACGCGCTGGCGCTCGATTGCCGCGGTGAGGTACAGCGCTGGCGCTGTCATGGCGAGCGCAGCTTGGCAGGAGTCGACGAAGGCGCGGTCGGACTGGAAGATGACGAGTCGTGCGACGCGATGCGCCTGCCTCAGGGTTTCTCGGATAGGGGTGGGTTCATGCCAGATCAGAGGGAGGAGCTGGGCGACTTCGTCGTGTTTTGGGCCGAGCAGGTAGGCCAGGAGGTCTGGTTCGTGGCCGGTCAAGTACCTGAAGTGGGATTCTTGATCCGGCGTGAGCGTGAGGGCCCAGTCTGCGTTGATGGCTTGATGCTACGACTGTCAGTTCCGCCAGCTTGGCTTCACGCGCAGACACTCACAATCAACTGCCACGGGAACGCCACCTGGCGCATATGGCGGATGTGGTGCTCCTCGCAGTACTGGCGGAACCAGGCCGGGTTGAGCAGCGCCGAATGCCAGGCAATCAGGACATCCAGTGGTGGACACACGGACAGCGTCTGGCCCCTGGACACCAGCATATCCATCTTGTGCAGCCAGACGAAGAATCTCGCGACCGCAAGCCGCATGTAGAACGGCCATTTCGCCTCCCGCCGCTGCGCGAACCCCTTATCTCTGAGCTCGACCGTGTAACGCGTAGTCCATCCCGTATTCCGCTCAAAGGACTGCTTCACCGGCTCCAGATCGAGGACCTGGTCCAGATCTGTGGAGTTCAACACCCGCCGGCGCACATGGTTGATTGCGTGAAGTAGCTCCAAGTGCGCCGCACATTCCGCGACGGTCGGTAGAGGCGCCTCCGGATCTGATGCCTTCACATCGAACCGGAACAGAGCCGGGTCGGGGATCGGGTCCGTGTCATCGTAGCTGATGTGCGATCGGGCGTTAGGTTCCTGGATCAGTCTCAGGATGCGCCGGCCCTGCTCGTGTAGTGTTCCCTGCGCCGTTGTACATAGAATAGCCATTTTGCTTTATTGTCGGTTTCGCAGTCGCTGGCCTCTCGGCGCAGTATTTATCACTACCTCGGAACAAAGCACCGTAGCGAGGCAGGGAAGTCAGTTGAAACGATCCCACCGAGTGAGGCGGAGCTCTAGTGCTCGCCCAGCGCCGCCCCGCGCCCAAGACGAACCTCAATGAGGCTAAATCCGCCTTATCGGGCGTGAATACGAGGCGCTCGGCTAAACCTGACCACTGACTTGGAAATGAAGGACATGGGGGTGACGAGGCAGATCCGCTCAGCCCCAGGCTACACGGATCACTTGCATCCGCACGTGGGCTGGGGATTGCCCGAGTCGCGTTGGGGATATAAACTTATCGCGACTCGCTTATTCTCCCCGAAAATGATGCAGAACATACCATTACCACCGCCATGGCCAGAATCTCTGCCCTATTCCGCAAGAACGGAAGGCCTCCTTACCCCGTACATCCAGTGGCTGGTACTGGATATTCTGTAACGGGTGATTCGCATCCTGACTCGACCGATGTTGAAGGAGATATATTACTCCCGCTCGTTCAAGAGCTCGAATCGCTGTACTGGGCCGGCGTGGACGGGGAGATCGACGGTATCATCGCGACACTGCGCCAATGGCAACAGCCCGAATTCAGCAAGATCCGCCAGGACGACACCAAAGGGACAATCGACGGCTTTGACAACTTCATCGGCCAAGTCGTCCAGCCCGTCAGGATCAAAGATATCCCCGACATCCCCTCACACACTGCCTACGCTTCAGACGTCGTCCGAGAGCGCCTGGTGCAAAGCCTACATGCCCGCGCAGCAGAACTCGCTGCCGAGCGAACACGGTCGAAGGTGAATCTCGCCGTGCACCAGGAGCTGCTCCGTCGTCCCGAGGAGAGTGATCCTGCCCGACGACGGGCGCGGTTACTCCTGCAGGCGGCCGGCTTGCTCGACATCGACAAGGCCGTGCTGCACCGCCCCGTCAAGACGGCTACCATCCTTACTCCGCAGCTGCAGCTCACCAAGCGACGGATCTGGGGATGTCCGGTGGTTGCCGGAAGGCCCTGCATGGAGTGCAAGCAGGTCATCCGGGGTAGCATGTTCGAGCAGTCGGTTGGAAAGACGGTGATCTGCGAGGACTGCTACTGGGCCAATCACTACGGCGACCGCTCGTACGTGAAGCGGTGCAAGCATACCATCGTCGACGAGGTTACCGGCGCTGTTGAGGAGCATTCCAAGTGCCAGCGGTGCTTTCGGGCATACTCCAAGAACAAACGGCCACACTACTACGGGTCGCGGGCAGTGCTGCCTCTGATCACGGATACGAAGTACCAGAGCATCCATACGACGAGGAACGGGGCACACAAGGTTCAACCTGTTCCCCTGGCGAGCCTCATCCAGGAGGATTATCAGAAGCGGCAGGGGACGCTCCGATATGGGTACGCCGAGTTTGAGTATTGCACGACCGGGGAGGAGAGGCTGTACAAGGACTTTGTACAAGAAGATGCATGGAAGGATGTTCACATGGTCGTTCGGATAGGGCCGCTGGTCATTGAGAATGGCATGGGACAGTATGTCGTCCACCTATGATTGTCCGAAAGAGACTAACACCGATAGGAAGCGGACTGGTGCCACGATCGCAGTCCGGGATCGGATCTTTGGCGGTTCAGACGGAGCGGACAAGTTACATCTCACTGTCATTGGCGACTCACCAAGACGACTGCAACATCAGATACGTCGTCATCCGCAGAAGCCAGCCCGCTACCAGGCGATACTCAAACAAGTGGTCGGCACGCCATTCACGGGGTGGCCTCTCGCTCCAGAAGAGGAAGAGATCATCGATTCTTTGCTCAAAGCCTGTGAGAGCGAGACATCGCATTCGGAACTGAAGGACCGAATCAAGAAGTATCTCCAGCCATGGGTGTCGGTTTACCTACAGACCATTGCCGAAAGGCTGCTCGATGAAAACATGAAACTGGCGTATACTCCGACGGACAACTGCGCGAAGTTCTGTGACTCCCTGCTCGACTGGCAGCTCTTCGGTCCTCTGTTCTCTGACCACTCCGTCACTTCCGCGGGCAACACGGCCCAACCGCTCTACCGGATGAGCTTTCTCTGCCGGTCTGGTGCATTCGGCTCAGACCCATTCAACATTCCACAAAGTGTCGAGGATGTTCCATATGGACTGACAGAGGAATACCTCCGCCGGTTCAACTTTGGATGTTATCCAGGTGCGGATGTACTCGACTCGCTGCACGAGTACTGGCAGGACTGGGCAGGGATCATCAGGCCGCCAAGTCCATGGCCAGAACTCTTTCCCTGGGACTGTACGGAGGCAGTGCACGGCTATCCCGTCAAGTGCGGGAAATGCACACTTTCCAAACATCTCTGGGCCTTCCCATTTGATTCGTGGTCGATCATTGCGCTGCACCTGTCCCGCGAGCAATGCATGTATCCCGGCAAACAACAGTCAACTGAAGAACCATGGATCCGCCAACGGCTCACTCTGCTGACAGCACTGGATACCCTCTGCGCCGGGGCAACAGCCATGTCCCACGTTCCGTACTTCCGCAGTACAACCGAGTGGCTTCACAAGCAATCAGATCCCACCATCGACCGGGTGAAACTAGGAGGCATCCACCGGGCCCAGCCGAGCAGCCACTCCCTGGAGCAGCGCACACACGACGCATTCTTCGCCGCTGATTGGATCACTTGTTCCCCCATTGACCGGGAGAAGTATTATGGGGTCATCCGCAATAGGCGCCATGATCCACGACAACCGCATGATGTGCCAAAAATCCTCTGGCGGCGGGGTGGTGGTGGCGGAAGCAGTACTCTTCCTGTATCGGTCATGGTGTCTTCCGTTCCGGAACGGGATGCTCCCAATGCAATGTTTCTGGCATCGACTACGATTCTTGCCGGCTGTGGCGCGTGTGGGACTCAATCCCATGCTGTCGGCTGTGCTGCAAATACCGGTGCAGACTGTGGTGGGACGTATACCGGCGGAGGGGGTGGTGGGAGCAGTGGTGATGGAGGAGGCGGAGGAGGCGGAGGAGGTGATAGCGGAGGTGGTGGCGGAGGCGGCGGCGGTGGGTGTGGTGGAGGATGCGGTGGTGGATGCGGTGGTGGAGGTGGTGATTGATAGATGTTGGATGTTTGATTGAGGACTTGATGTCTTTATTGTGCTCCAGGAAACCAGTATCTTTCATTCCCACAGTAGATGCCCTTGTCTGACTGCATCCCCTCCCACCTTTCAAGACACAACTGAAGGCCTCATCATCGTCCGTTCCGATTTCATATACTTTGACATGCGGCTGAACCCGTTCACTTTGCAGCCAATCCAGTCAAATTGGGGAATACATGATTTTCGAGGGGAAGCTCCATCAAGCTCCCGATCATTTCCTCTTGCCGCTCTTCCTGCCAGGCAGACGCTCAAGGTCTCTGTTTGGATCGCGGAGAAACATATGGAGATCCATCTCAAGGCTCTCGGCGTCCAACAAATCCTCCAGCAGGTTCAGCATCCAAACTGAAGTCTCTTTAGGCTCACGAATACTGGAAGCCAGTTCATCTCCCAATCCGATGGCGGGTTATGGTCCCGGCAGAGCTCCTCGAGGGTGTCCGTTTTCTTGTATAAGGGTGACCAGAATGTGTCAATACCAAAGAACCCAAAGGCTCTGTTGTAACCGTCCCATGGGGCGTTTTCAAAGCCTTGCTGGTGGAAGTACCTAAACGATTTCAGATTTTTGCACAGCTCGGTGAGCTCGCAAAACTCCAGTCTTTGGGCACTGCATTGTAGGAAGCAAGGTGTGTGATCAGCAATGAGTTGGGTTTTGAGGGTCTACATCGAGGGAAACCGACAGAACGAAGACAGCTGATCCATTGTAAATCATTCCTGCCTGTCAAGGCATACAGGTCCGTATCCTAGGCACTCTGCAGAATATTTCCCGCAATGATCGTGGAATTCGCCTCTGGTCGAATGGACTCTTGTCAAAGGATGCTCGCTCGGCTCAAAGAGAAGCACTGTATTTCATCATTTCATCATTTCATCAATCAAGTATTTTGAGGATGACAGGATATCATAGCTCATTACTTGTCTGATATGTTGTTAGGGTGTATGTCCCTTAACAGTAACAGGCTTCGATATCATGAACTATTATATAATGAACATCTATAGAACCTCCTCTCTATCTAGGACGAATATCAAAATCTGACCGAATGACAACCCCACACGGCTTCAGCTCACCACTTTCCATTTTCCTAATATTCTCCTCAATGATCTCCCTGTTCTCCTCATTATTCTTCTTGACCCGCGCTTTCTCCTCTGCCGTCAGTGGCGGTGGTAATAAGGATGGATCTGGCTTCCACCACTGCTCCTGGGGCACTTTCGTTCCGATCGCGCCGCGAAACATGTCTTCCATTACCTGGTCAAATGTAGTTCAATCGAGAAAAGCTTTGATCAGGCGGGGTGGAAGACCGATGGCGTCTATCACATCGCAGTCTTGTGTGAGAGTTCGGAGAACACCATCGGTACCGATGACAAAGGGGGCATTGCCGTCAGAGCCAGTGTGTAGATCGCTGATGATATTGGATAATTCTTTTTGGTCCGGGTGGTTGTTAGGGTCAGGACCATAGTGACGGAGGGTGGGCAGGACAGGGCAAGACATTGATTCTTTTTTTCTATTTAACGATTCGATCTTGATATTCCAAGGATTATTGCAAGGAAATTTGGAGATGATCAGAATTGATCATAAGATGGGCTAGTTGACTGTTTATATAGAAAAGTACTGTACAGGTTGTCATGTGATGTTTAACTGCTAGCAATCTAACCCTCTTCCTGTCTCACCTCAACAAGGATCAACCTCTTCTCTTTCCACGCGCTCAGCATGGCTACACTCATGAAATGGGCCACAAAGGCACTTCGAAGGGTCCCCTCCCCTCCCATGTGTTTTCCTACCAGTGGCTTCGAAACCGTCCGCACCTCGGAGGTGCTTGACGAGGAGCGGTTTGAGCAGTTCAAACAAGGACAATACTATCCTGCTCATATTGGCGACGTGCTCAGTAACAGATACCAGATTATTGGTAAACTTGGTTTTGGGACAACTTCGACAGTATGGCTCGCTCGTGATCTGGAGTAAGTTGGATCAGGCCCACTTTTTTGTAGCTAAACAATGATCCACTGACAAAAACAGAGGCCATCAATATGTGACTCTCAAAATCTACACGCGTGATGAAGGTAATCAGGAAGAGTTCCAGATTTATAAGCAGCTAGATCAGGGGAGTTCATGGCACCCTGGCCATTCTCATATCAGGAAAGCGCTGGATATCTTCACAATTCCCCGTTCCGGCGGCGACCATTCATGCCTGGTTCAGAAACCGATGTGGGAAAGCTTCAGGGATCTGCTATATCGTAATCCCAGTCATCGATTTACTGAAGATCTACTCAAAGCCGGTCTTCTGCAGATATTTCTTGCACTTGACTATCTGCACACTGAATCCAAGCTTGTCCACACCGGTAAGATGTATCCGTATGGCTTTGTTGAAAACAGTTGCCCTGATCTGCGTTCTTATAGATATCAAAAGCGATAATATTCTCCAAGAAATCCAGGACAAGTCAATCCTTGAAAGTTTTACCCAAGCTGAGCTGAAGAACCCTTCACCGCGCAAGATTGTCAACGGTATGCCTGTATATGCTTCCCGACGTTTCGACTTGCCGAAGGTGTTTGGCCGAGCAGTGTTGAGTGATTTTGGCTCTGCTGTACGTGGAGATGAGAGGAGGAATCACGATGCACAGCCAAACATTTATAGATCGCCAGAAGTAATGCTGAAAACCGATTGGAGTTACCCGGTCGATATATGGAATGTTGGTGTTATGGTATGCTCTGCCTGCTCAATCTCGATATCGTACTAACCAGTCGGGAACAATAGGTGTGGGATTTGTTTGAGGGGAGACACCTTTTCTATGGAAATGACCCTGATGGCAAAGGGTATTCGACCCGAGCGCATCTTGCAGAAGTTATGGGTATTCTAGGGCCACCTCCTTTAGATATGCTTCAGCGTGGAAAACGAAGCCATGAGTTCTTTACCAATGAGGGTGAGTATCCATTTCGCGCCCAATGCACTGTGCAACGGCTTACAAGGGCAATATTGCAGGGAAGTGGAAGCAAGACGTAAAGATCCCGACAGGAGTCAGTTTGGAAATGTCGGAAGAGTTCCTCGAGGGACGAAATAAGGAGATGTTTATAGCGTTCATGAGAGGGATGCTTCAGTGGCGGCCTGAAGATAGGAAGACTGCGAAGGATCTACTCCAGGACCCGTGGTTGAATGATGGGATAGAGTAGCTTCACTATTCCATTGCCTTGTCATCGTCCCAACAACACGCTCCACTCAGAGATTCGTCGCGCTGGAAATACATGTGGCAATCTCCAACAAAACCGTCATGTTACTGCTACGTTCCAGACAAATCTGCAATGAGACCATGGGCAGGGACATCACCACAGAGGTTTTAGCCCGGGCATTGATTTTGCTAGAGACTAGGGATGTCAGATAAAGGGCTGGACATACTTCTGTCAAGTGTGCCAGGACCTGTGGGTTGACATTGGTACACTACTTAGTTGTACTCTAGAATACCCGGATTGCGCCTTGGCTCCCCCCTGGATACTGCTCTAAGAATCAGCTTGCCATTATCTCCTCTCGACAGCAACCTTGAAAGATTCTATTCCTACATGGCTGTATCTCCATGCGCTAGAACACACATAACATTGGAACATGAGATCGAAGAGAATCTTGAGGAATAAAAAAACAGCTCCGAATAACATACAGTAGAAGAACTAATTAAAGAGGAGTAGCATGTTCAAATATTCAGCCAAGCTGTGGCAGAATGACATGGGACCTTTCTTCAATAACATAAGCCCTCTACCGGCTTGGCCTCTAGCCCAGGGAACGCTATCTCAGGAGCGGGAGGTGGTGAAGTAATAGTTTGGCTCCCTTCCAGTGCCTTTGATGACACTCTCTTTTTCTTTTTACTTTTCTTCCCCTTGAAGAGCTTCTTTCTCGGTAGGATAGGCTCATCCGGAGTATCTGGCGGGGGCGGAGATTGACTGGGAGTCTTCTCAAAGGAAATATCTGTGAGCGGAGATTCTGGGCCTGGTGCAGAAGAGAGATCAGAAGGTTTTGATTTGGCATCAGACTCTTCAGCAGGCCGTGGGGTAGGCTCCTCAGGAGAAGATCGTTCCGGCTCCACACAGGCATAGACGACATCCTCCTCCACAGGGGTGGCCTCAGGTTCCTCAGCAGGTGACATTTGGGCGAGAGACCTTGCGACAGGCTCTTTCTCGGCCTCGTCATTCGGGGCAGCAGTGAGTTCCTCTATGGGAGATGCTGGGATGGGCGAGATACTGCGCTCAGATTGGACTGTAGGTAGAGCTTCAGGTACAGGTTCAAGCTCGTGATCTGCGGTCTCTTGCGTGCCAGATTTCTGACTTGTGAGCATATCGGTGAGGGACGATACTCGGGTTGAATAGATGTCCACGACCATTCTCATCATGGCTTCGTCAAAAACCCGATCATTGCCAAATCCAGCAAAGAACCAATCACTCTTGAAAATGGTATCATCGTGTGCGAACGATGCTTGGAAGAGTTCCTTGATATATTCGGGAAGCCAGACCTCATCTCCAGGAAGCTTTGAAAACACTTTTCTTGTCGTTGCTAGGACAGTGGATAGAGGCATTGATCCGGTGAACTTCTCAACATATCCTCTGGCGAGGTCTGCGAGCCCCGGCAGATCGTATATTCTGGCCGTGTGATAAGCCAGGACACTTCGCCGATATTCCCTCACCAGGTCGGGTTCATCAGACTCGGGAGCCGATTTCAACGTCTCGTAGGTGCCCGTACATAAGAAATTGACCAGCGTGTGGCCGACGTCCTCGTCAACATCTCTGAGGGAAATGGGATTATCCAGAGTGGAATCTAATCCTAGTCCGGAGCACTGTTTTAGGTAATATCTGGGCACCCCATAGACGTTTTGACCGATCGTGACCTGGATGCTATGATAATCAAAGGGTCTATCTCACGATTCGAATCAGTAATCAATTTGCTACGGGCAAAGGGCAGGTCTCACGATATCAGGGGTTGTTTGTAGTCGATCTTTGGTGTTGCCTGGGTACCTTCATCATCGAAATTACTGTAGCGGTGGCCCATTTTGATTGATAAGGCGGCTCAGCTTTGTCAATTGTCTGTAATAATCCAGTTGAGGATGTGATTTCCATCATAGATATAGACAGATGCCTCGTTCGCTGATGGTCAGGCAGAAAAGGGGCAGAAATGCATGTATGCGCTGTTAAGCTGTGGACAGAGCAACTATACATCTGGGGAAGTCCAGCCATTCTTGGGTTGAATTGGCTCTATGAGAGCAGGCAGTCATGCATTGAGTTCGCATATATCACAAAAACGAGGATCAACCTGCCAACAGGCGCTGCATTGCCGCTAAAGTGATAGGCGGGTAAGAAGTACATGCATGGTTAGTTCCTTGACATTGATCTGGACATGAGTCAGTCAACAAGATAAAACCAGTTAGACTAGGTGATTGGTTTAGTCTCAGCTACAGCAGTCATTAGTAGCTACTGTAGCTAGTCATTCACCACTAGAATCTCTCCACATCAGAGATGGATTTACCCCAATTACACCAGCGCCGTGAATTGCTCTAGGTTCATGCAGCTAAGAAGATGTGAGGCAGATAGCATATCATAATTTAGCATAATAGCTCCACACTAGGCCCCCGTCACGGCCTACTTTGGTCTATCTATGGTATCTAAGGGTGGCTACTTTCCCAGCCATACTCTGGTATATCTCCAGCTTTCCTATGTATAATACACCTATAGCTGCTTGTGTTCTTAAGGTGTAGATCCTTACTCTCTTGATATGACCCCTCAATCTGTGCACCGCTCGTGAGGATGCTTGCTGGGATGACCATTTCCTGACTCGTCCACGATAGCTACAGATGAACTCATGGAGCCGGTAGATATGGATAAGAGGACAGGATTGGCTCAAGCTCTCCTAGACTTATGCTTTAGTATCCCAGCTGTATTCATGTATGACTATTATTCCTGTCCTAATGCTGTACGAAAGTAGATAATGAGGTGATGAACACACTCTACTCTCTCTTGCTGAGAGCATGCATAGTCAGACACGCACAGACAGTGACTTCTAGGGTCCATACATGCAAGTAGCTCAAGGGGTCCGCCCGCACTACGTGGTCAAACAACAATCTGTGGTGTATCCTCGCCCTGCACGGTGATCCCGGTCTAATAGGCTCACGTGGCTTTGCTTAGCCGCTGCCCAGAGGCTTCATTCACTATTTCTGCGAGGCCCGCGTTGGCCATTGTCACCACCCACACAACTCTCAAAGCGATATGGCCACCCTCGATGCCCTCAAGTCGGTGCTTAGGCAAAGAGCAACAACGACGGCGACAGCAACGGCAGGATACTTGAAGCAGTCGTTATCCGACACACAGTACAGCGCTGGCTTTGATATCCTAGCGCGGGAATCATCATACCATGACTTCATTATCCCTCAACTATCTCAGCTGCTAGCCCCTCTCTTCAACTCGCGTATCCATATCTCGGTGTTAGAAATCGGACCTGGCCCGAAGAGCGTACTCGGATATCTGCCCCGTTGTCTGAGACAGAAAGTCACGAGGTACACTGCTTTTGAGTCTAACGGCCTGTTTGCTACAAAATTAGAAGAATGGCTTTGCCCTGCCTTGGAGGCAGAGCCTCCATTTCCATGCTTGGAAAGACCTCCTGACATCCACCGGATCCCGTTTGCCTTAAACAGCAATAGAGGAAGCGGTACTGATAACAACATGGGCGCTAGCAATGAAAGATTCGACATCGTCTTATTCTGCCATAGCATGTACGGCATGAGACCCAAAGACAGATTCATCAAACAGGCACTGGACATGCTTGTTCAGCGACCCGATGGCGGAATGGTAGTTGTTTTCCATCGCAATGGGGCGCTGCACGTTGACGGATTAGTGTGCCAGCGGATGGCTTCTCATCCTACCGGGACCGTTTGCGTAGCAGACGATGACGAGGCACTGGACAATTTCGCTACTTTCATCGCAGGGTACGTCGTGCAGGATACGGATGCCAACAGAGCTATCCGGGATGAATGGCGTGAGGTGTGCCGTACCTTGGGCCGTCGTGACGAAGCCTACCCAAGCCATCTCTTGTTCAGCTCCCCCAATGTCATGGCGATTTTTACCAAGCAGGCAACCACGCTGCCTGAGCTGACTGCTCAGGTGCCGCTAGTGAAGGATAAGATAGTCAAGAACCGGGAGGCTCTCTTGCAGCGTTCAGCGGCCGTTGTAAGGCCGACAGAGGTCCGACACGTTCAGCAGTGCGTTCAATGGGCTCTTAAACATGGGGTTGGCCTGGCCGTCATTGGCGGGGGCCACAGCGGCCACTGTCTATGGTCCAACGTCGTCTCGGTCGACATGGGGGCCTTTGACCAATTGCACATTCTCCCAGGCGGCGAGGACGGAGAGCAATCCGGTTCTGGGGTTGATTCCTTGGTCGTCGCCGAAGCCGGCTGCAAGACGGGTGACATCATTAGCAAGACCATGGCGGCTGGTATTACAGTGCCCTTGGGATCCCGTCCAAGCGTAGGCGCAGGGCTGTGGCTACAAGGCGGCATCGGGCACCTAGCAAGGCTGCATGGGCTCGCATGCGATGCCATTGTCGGTGCTGTAGTGGTCAGTGTTGACTCTGGCGACGTGCTTTATATCGGCTGTGTACCAAGTCAGCACCGGCCGGCCGGCGCCGTGCGCCCCAAAAACGAAACTGATTTCTTATGGGCGCTGAAAGGGGCTGGGACCAACTTTGGCATCGTAGTCAGCGTTACTTTCAAGGCTTACACGGCTCCTATCTACTCAACGCGAGACTGGATTATCCCGTTGGGCGACGGTCTCGACGCGCGGCTCAAGCTTCGCAATTTCGATGAATCTGTCGCTAGCAAGCTTCCCCGACACTGTTCTGCAGATGCGTATCTGTACTGGGATTCTGCTCAGCTGCATCTTGGCGTGACCATGTTCGAGTCTTCCACGACGAAGCTCATCTCTGAAACGCCCCTGTCCACTCCCCCGACTGTGGTCGCAGCCTTGGGACCAGAAGACAATTTCAAGGCGGCCATTGATGGTGTTGGTTTGTTCGAGGCTGAGATTTACATGTCCCAAATGCACGGCGGGCACGGCGGCAGCAAGACTTCCGCGTTCAAGCGATGCTTGTTCTTGAAAAACATCGGAACAACGAGAATTGCCAGTAAGCTAGTGAAGGCTTTAACAACTCGTCCCACGCCACTCTGCTATCTCCATCTGCTGCACGGCGGTGGAGCGATCGCCGACGTCGCGGATGATAGCAGTGCCTTTGGTTGTCGAGACTGGGACTTTGCCTGCGTGGTGACCGGCGTGTGGCTCCGCAACCAAGATGGAACTGAAGTCGCTCAAGCTGCCAAGCAGTGGGTATACGATGTCGCCCGGGACTTGTTACCCGTAAGTACTGGGGCTTACAGCACGGATCTTGGGCCAGACCCGAGAGACGCCGCGCTGGCAGCCAAGGCTTTTGGTCCAAACCGGCCCCGTTTGGCTCGTCTCAAGCACAACTTAGACCCTCACAATGTGCTGGCGTACGCCTGTCCGCTCCCGGAAACACCAGTGGAAACGAAACTGATCATTCTCGTCACGGGCGACAGCTGCGCCGGTAAAGACTATTGCGCCGAGATATGGGTCTCTGCTTTTACCGAGTACGCCCACAAACGCCTCACAGCGCGCTCAGTCAGCATAAGCGATGCGACCAAGCGGGAATACGCGGCGCAGACCGGTGCCGATCTCAACCGCCTGATTCGAGATCGTGCCTATAAAGAGCAACACCGGCCGGCATTGACATCCTTTTTTCAGGACCAGGTACAGCATCGACCGCAGTTGCTGCAGGAGCATTTTTTGGATGTGGTGCACGGTGCGGTAGATGTGGATGTGTTGCTAATCACCGGGATGAGAGATGAGGCGCCAGTCGCGGGCTTGTCGCATTTGGTGCCAGACAGCAGACTGCTCGACGTTCGCGTCCAAGCGAGCGAAGAGACGCGGCGTGCTCGCCGAGGATGCTGCAGCAGCGGTGACGACCGTAACGACAACAAGGACAGCAACAATGGCGGGCTGAATCCGACGGCCTTGGACTACCGTCCCAGTTTCATCTTCAAGAACGATGCGCCTGGAGACGAGGCAGCAAAAAAGCTTGCCGAAGAGCGACTGCTTCCCTTCTTCCATGAAGACCTGCAGCGACTGGCTAGCATGGTGCGCTCAGTTCCCGACTTTCCACGCCCGGGCATCAACTTCCGCCACGTGCTCGACATCTCGCAACAGCCGGGTGGACTGGCGCTGTGCACGTCTCTACTACAGTCGCACTTCATGGGCGAATGGGCTAAGGTCGATGTGATAGCGAGTTGCGAGGCTGGCGGCTTTGTCTATGCATCAGCATTAGCCCTGCGGGTCGATGTACCCTTGGCATTAATTCGCGAAGCTGGCAGGCTGCCTCCACCGACTGTTTCCGTCCTCAAGCCTACCTCGCATATCTCGTCGTCAGTATGCAACGGCTCGGGAGAGAAAAGCATCGAAATCGACCGGGATTTGATCCCCAGAGGCGCGTCGGTGGTGGTGGTGGACGACGTGCTTGCGACTGGAAAGACACTCCGTGCGGTCCTCCAGCTACTAGAAAAGGCAAATATCAAGGCAGAGGATGTGAGTGTCATTGTCGTGGTCGAGTTCCCGGTTCACCGTGGCCGGGAATTTCTGCGGCAGCATGGCTTTGGGAGAGTCAACATCCAGAGCCTTTTGGTCTTTGGTGGTGCTTAGAAGATGATGAGAGTATATCTTGAAAAGGTCTGTTCATTCTTAGGTAGTGCATTGATTCTTCAAAATATCATAAATCTACAGTTAGATAGCTGGTTCAGTCTCTATAAAGTCTCCGTTAATAGCTTCTCCTGGTGAAGGTTTCTCTTATACCCAAATGAACCCTATATAAGAGACCAAGGGCTCATAACCATATCCTACGTATATACATTAAAAGCATCTTTATGATCCTTGCACTTGGCACCTAAAACTAGCCCGTGACCAAAAAGTGTCTGTGACCTTTGAGATCTGCCTGTTAATGTTCAGCGGCGAGTTCTACGCTGGCATTTTTGTCGATTATGTTTATACCGATTCCCCTGGTCTTGATGAAGGTGAGTATCCCTCTCTTTTGGAGGCGTGTGCTAGTTGATTTTAAGGCTGGTGGGACGCTTAGGAAGAAGTACAGCAAGCATGAGCGGAAGGATACATAGCTGTTAAACAACAGCGATAATATAATCTATTCTTTGGTCTTTGTATCTATGAAGCATGATATATACATATTCTATCCATCTCTACCAAACCTTAGACCTCCGAGGCGAAGCACCGATGTGTTTCTTCCACTGCTCGTCAACACGGACGCGCTCTCGATGAGGCACTTTCCCCCACGCCTTTCGAAACTGCGACACTCGGGAATCCCACATGAAGATCCTCGCATCGAGGAACGCCGCACTAGCTTCAGCGCTCTCCTTGACCAGCTCCATCGGAATCAAATGCCCGCACGGAAGCACAACCTCCTGCACCATCCCACGCGCCAGCCCACCACTCCCTCCCACCCCAGTCCCTGTCGTCATCACCTTGTCCCGCCGCGCAGCCGGCAACGACAGATCCGACTTCTCCCCAAACAGGTAGAGAACGGCAGGCTTCACCTCCGGCAGATGCCGGAACATCCACGCCGGCTCGGGCCGATGGAACGAAGAGCCATCAATGTCATCCGGGTGCATATCCTCCTCAGGCGTGCCACGCGGCAGACCCGATCGCTCATCCACATACGACGGACGCATAAAGTGAAACAGCTCCTGCGCCTTCGTC
Organism: Aspergillus clavatus NRRL 1; assembly: GCF_000002715.2. Lineage (NCBI taxonomy): Eukaryota > Fungi > Ascomycota > Eurotiomycetes > Eurotiales > Aspergillaceae > Aspergillus > Aspergillus clavatus. Next base: position 228,745 of record NW_001517096.1, on the reverse strand, counting down.
GTTGTCAGCGTCACAGCCGCCGGGCCTGTTTCCTGCGTAACCGGGTACAGCTCCGTGGGGAGGTTGCGGAGGCCATACTGCACCCATTTCTCGAACACGCGAGGGTCCCAGGCCTGGTAGAAGGGGTTGGATTTGAACTTTCCGACGGCTTGCTCGCGTGAGCACCACAGGTCCTGGCGATAGGTGGATGCTTGGGCGTATTTGTGGTTGGGGTTCTCGCACTGGATGACGGGGTCGAAAAGGATGAGGCCCTCAAACAGGGACGGGTGCAATAGAGAGAGATGGGCCCTTTGCCTTGTTACTACGGCGATTATCGTCAGAAAGGACATGGAAAGGAGACGTACAGTTGCGCCCCGCCCAGGCTGTGGCCAATGCCTACTAGTGGCTGTACGATCTGGTCTTGGAACTGATTGATCATGGAAAGAAGGTCGCGACTGTGGTCGAACCAGTCCGCTAGGACAAGTCAAATTGTTTAGTTCAACCCCGCCGGGCAGGATGGGATGACTTACGATCGTCGCCCAGGATTGACTGGTTCAAGATCCCGCTTTGTCCCTGCTGAGCGACATCCGCAATCCAGATGGAGCGAATGCGTCGATTTTGGCCACGGAGTTGCTCATAAATGTTGTCCCAGAGGGGCTCATACAATTCCTGAACCGGTTAGAAGTGTATACAACGTGAAGCATATTCGCGGGGGTTCTTTCTACCTTTGGAAACCCATTTGCATGGGCCCCGATGATGGTGACATCTCCTTCCCGTGGGGAAGAGTTGTCAAGCGGAATGTACTGCTTCACAGCCAGCCTGAGCTGATTCTCATGCCCGGCTTTGACGGCACCCGGCCGCTGCCGCACATTCTGGCAGCGGATGGTATGTTCAATGGCGCGGAAGTGGGATATACGTCGTATGGAAAGGAAGCCAGGTCTATAGGGTGAGGGGAAATGAGCACGTCTGCTCAGCAAGGCGGCCATTGGGGGGGTAGATGCAAGACAAGCGATTTGGATATTTACCCGTCTATCAGCCACAATGGAAACCTTTTCTTGATTCGAACATTTTGATATCGTAACAAATTCATATTTCATATACGGATTCGCCGGGCTTAGAGTGAAGCTTTACCAGTCCACCAATTTGACTCCTATGGATGTTAAAAGCAATTGATCTATTACGTGTAGGGATCGATTCCACGTCATGTTACCTATCTACACATCACTCATAATGTCAGTTTCTGCTTAACCGAATGGGACCAATTGTGAAGGATTGGGAGTCTTTGGGAAATATCTCTGCTATAGAGATGAGTGATAATGGGCCGGTCAAACCAGATACATATTTATAGAGATAGATACCGGGCATCTCCCCTATGCCAGTCTTCATCTTCATCTTCATCTTCATCTCTTTCCAACAAGCAACAAGATGACCAACGATACCAAATTTACGACTATGCTAGGCGCCGGAGCCTATAATGCAAACTCGAGCCTACAACTCAAAGCAGTGGAAGCATGCTTTAAGTTATTGCCGATCACTAAGCCACACCTCAATTCTGAGATCATAACGATTGTGGACTATGGATGTGCAGAGGGGTTTAACTCGTGAGTATTATCAGGGTCAGGGCCAGGAACAGAAAAGACTCTAATATCTGCAGAATTATATTTCTTGAGAAACTTGTGGAGATGTTCTCCCTCCCCTCATCATTGAGTATTATTTTCAATGATACGCCTGCAAATGACTTCAACAGTCTGGCTTCAACTCTATACGCTAGTTCCCTTGTGACCACCGACAGAGTCGGCCCTCGCATTATGCCGTCTTTTGTTCCCATGAGCTACCTCGAACAAGTCCAGCCTACCAATTCCGTCGATATCGGGCTATGTCTTACTTCTCTGAACTGGCTGTCCTGTTTTCAAAGCATCAGGAGTTCCCCACTTAGCGAGGCCCAGGTTTCAGCCGTGGCAAAGCAGGATCTGTCCACCTTTCTCGGTGCCCGTTACCAGGAGTTTCATCCTGGCGGAAATCTCATTCTTTCCATCCCGATCGACGGAGAAATGACCCTGAAGGCTGTTCATCGGGCCCTTGAGAGGGCTATTCACACCACCTTTGGCCAGTCGGTGGCTGCCGCATATCAATGTCCATCGTACTTTCGACAGAGTGAAGAAATATCTTCAGTCCTTCAGGCATTTACCTCCAAATGGCGGGTCATCAGCCAATTTGAACAGAATATTGAACATCCCGCCTCAGCACAATTCCGAGCGTCTCTGATGGAAGGCCCAGATCAACCCAGCCAGGCGGCTCTCCAGGCCTGTGTGAAGGCCATTTGCTCGTTTATCCTTGCTGTGTTTGGTCCGACAATCATCAACACAGCTCGTGCTTTTGGTGAAACATCGGCGGATGGGAAGACTCAAACCAACCAAGAGCTTTTGGAAATGATTGCGGATGCATATCAAGAGGAGCTGCTCCAGGTCGATTGGAGAAGACCCGTGGGATGTAGATTCAGTTTACTGAAGCTGCAACGGGTCTGATGGTTCATAAATTGGTGAACCAGGGCAAGTTTTCCTCCTCGCCAACCTCTGGAGTTGGGGACTGGGTCAATGCAGAGATATTTTTACCAGCTATGCATATTCATTACATTAACCTGACTTTCATTCTTCACCATCATTTGTGGTATCCATCAGAAACAAAGGAAAGAACCAAGGAATAGTGCAGAGAATGATAATCTACAGGAGAGACCCTGACCAACCTCAACTCCCATGAGTCTAGAGACGGCTATCTCTGCTGAACGTACACTGTAGCTCACATCTACGGAGCTGATATGTGGGATCTCCACAAACTGGCCGACTAGGCCGATGTCGCAAGTGCCCCTTGGTAGGATCTCAGGACGGTCGTTCTGGGCACGAGCCAGTAAGGATGCGCTCATTCGCGGCATCAGTCGCGGGATTGTCACGGTACTTTGTCGATCTGGTGGGCGCCGTATGTTCAGCTGCCATAGCATTTCAGCCAAAATCTCTTGGCCGGAACATTGAAGCATCGGTTTCTTCACATAGTCCCCTTTCCGGGCGGGTAAGGTAGCAAAGCCCCAGATGACACGCACACTTGGTGGCTGGTCAGAGAAGACGGGTTGCATTGGAACACAGATATTCATCCTCCACTGACTTTCCTGGAGAGAGATAAAAATGCCCGCCTCAGATTGATGGTCTGACAAGGACCAGAGGTGCTGGAAAAAAATCGCGTCCCCAGTCGTGATGGTGAAGGACTCGAGCAGAGACTCGGATTCGCGAGTGCAGAATTGATAAGGGTCCCCAAATCGGGCATCGCTGTTTCGCAGTGCTAGCCACAGGGACCAATTCTCATCGAGAGGCTCTCCCAGTTCCAGTAAATTCCAGACGGGCGGATGATCATTCGTGCCTGCGATGGATTCGGAGACAGACGACCCTACTGTCATGAGGATAATATCATCCCTCCCCAAATTCTTGGCCAAGTGATTTCCATTCTGCACGATCTCCAGTCGGGTGATTGACTGCTGCTGTCGATCATCGCTATGTGTCACAATGTTTTCCACCTTGGTATTGAATTGATAGTCAACATGAATGCTCCGGAGATAGAGAAAGATTGGCAGAAAAATCGACTCATGCTGATAGTACCCGGTGATATCTAAACAAGTTAAAAGGCTCAAACTGCGATGATCATGGAAATATTGCAGGAGAGAACGTTTGAGTTCAAGGGCGCTGTGCCAGGGCTGAAAACAGAATCTAGGCTCAATCATCAGTCTTTGTTCACGCAAGAAGCGTCTTTTACCTCTCAGACTGGTGTGAAACTTACTGGGCGGACCAGACTGCCCAAAAGATGCTGTGAAAGAAGCTTGCATCAAAGTAATCCTTAATCGCATTTCTCCTGAGCTGCCTTTCACTTTTCAGCAAGAAGCACAGTAATTGTATCCGGTGTCTGAAGCTTAAATTGAGGGAGGCTGTGGGCACAGTCCGTAGCTTCCCTCCTCTCTGAACCATAAAGGATGCTCGGTGACTGTGTGACAGTGCTGTTCGAATTGCTGACTGGGATCGGATCTCGTCGAGAACCGACTTTCCTTGCCCCCAGGTGGATGGAATTGAGGCGAGAAGCTTTTCTAAAGGTGGCCCAACTGGAACGGGCAGGCACCCAGCAAACTGATCATACCCACGAACAGGATCGCCTCTTTGGTGTATGGCGTCCAGTAATGAGGTATGAGAATCCAGAATATGCACTTGGCCAGGCGGTACTTTTGCGTTCACGACGAGATAGAATGCTGATGCCAGGGCTGATATTCCGCTACCGAGAATCCATGCCTCAGTTTGCTCTGGATCACGTTTCTCCTGCCTATTATCAGGTCGGCCACAGAATGTCCTCATATTCTATAGAAAAGGGATGAGAGGGGGGATTTGACGCATGATTGGTGTATCAAAAAGAGGGGAGAGAAGGGGATACGAAGAAAATCACCAGGCTTATATAGCAGAAAACACAGTAATAGGAACTGGCGCACTCACTACCTTCTATCTGATATCTCTTTAGTGAGGTCATGACTGAGCCCTACACTCCAAAGCAGAAGAATTTTCCCAAAGATTAGACAGGAATCTAACCATGGTTTCCATGTAAACTCCATCTCTTCAACATCCTAGTCAAATCTAAGATGCCGCTCCAGTCATCAATATCTGAAAAAGTTGCATTGGTTCGTACATGGTGGGAGAGTGCCCGTATAAACGAGAAGATACATTACTCCATACATTCGTCAGGTAATTGCTCAGCCCAGCAAAGCAATCCCCTTCCTCGAAATAGTTCCTAAGTAGTATGTTCACTACGGATGAGTGATGATGGGTCTCGGCCGCGTATGCAACTTTAGTCCGCTAAGCTCATTTCTGTCACACTCATCCATGGACCGCATGAAGAGCAGAACGCCACTAGCCAGGACACCTCTCGAACTTTCCCTCTGGCCTTCTGGACTGGCCTCGGTCTTTGCTTAGTGGATCTGAGTTTTAATGAGGGTTGGCCCTTTGACAGCCCTGGACAGCTGGGACTGGGAGTGCCATGGGGCAGATTCTACTGTCAGTCTTTTTCACCTGGCCATTGCCACTGACACAGTAGGACTAAAACGCGGCACTAGGAGGAATCGAGTCGATCTGACCGTCTCCACAGCCTTCAGAAAGGTGTCCTTCCCCGCGACATCTCCACGAACCGTTATAATGGATCTGGAACGGGGCCACCCTAAACATGGCTATGAAATATGACAGCGATCATTTGGTGGACAAGACCTCTCGATAGCCATGGATCAATGGTCTGATGATCTGTTGACCTCCTTTTTAGCTATCTGAGTTTTTACTACAGGCAGCTCTTTTTTCTTTTTCTTTTTCTTTGGATAACACACCAAAAGAGACTTCATACAACAGGCAAAGGAGGGGATGAAACCTCCAACTCAGCATTGATAGCCCATGCAGTCCTTATGAGTTATTCCCATCATTCACGATTTCAATTCACATCATTTCCCACGCCAAGACATTCCGCTCCAACTGTTGACCTTTGCTCTACTCATCGCGGGTCTCGGGCTGGGCATCTACCTCGGCATCGACTCCGACCCAATGGGAAACTCCCACCGGGTCATAGGTCTGGTCGTTGTCGGCATGCTGCTGCTCTTCCAGTCGCTTATGGGTCTAATCCAACATATCTATTTTCCGCGCACAGGTGCGACGAGTATCCATCGCCTTCTTTTTGTATGATTCTCCGACATCGTCGAATGGTGGTGTGGCATGTCCAGGCCATGATAGACGAACAAATATCTTTATAAGAGCTATCTTACCTGGACAGATCTAAGGTACCCTACATATGGGGTGTGATATTTGATACAGGGAGTCATGTCTTCTTTTGTGATGTGGAATCACTTATTGGATAGCACTAGTAAAGGAACCTATACATACTAGCCAGAGTACCGCCGTTGAGGAAGAGGAATTGAATGTTCTGAATGTCCTTTACGCAATGGGTTGAAACTATCACTAATCTTTGAATTTCAAAGAGTTCATTACACTATCAACTAGTAGGCCAAGCCTAACCTTACTGTACCTCCACTCCATGTAAGTAAGTGCCTTCAGGCTCCAAGACCAAGCTAAGATTCTCATAATGGAGATTCCAAGATACACTAAACTACATGGCCTTAGACACACTTAGCAGGCTACTCTACGAATCTGCAATGCCCTGGGAGTCTGGATAAGTAAGCATAAACAAACGAGCCTCGGCTATCTCAACTGGACAGTGTGGAGTTGCACGTCCTCCACCATATATGATATCTCACATCATCCCCTGGTAAGTGACTAGGTAACTGAGCTCACTCATCATTTTCTCCTTTTTGTTCCCTTCCCCTTCCCTAAGGAAACCATGGAGAATATTGTGAATAATACTCATAGATCAGTGAATCTCATGAGCGTGAACACAGTCCAGGGGAGCTAGATATGTAGATTTGTATGATGATATTGATATCATGATGTCATTCATCTCAGCCATTTCCGTTACAGGACATGTATACCTGGGCTCATTGTCATTCGCCTGTCGCTAGTGTGTGCGGTCTCAGCATCGCGACAGTGATGTGGCTTTGCCTCGTAGGAGCAAGTCTCCAGCGATTCAAGTCGGGAATGCCCGTGGCGAGGAGTAGCAGTTTGGCGGTTGCCGCAGCGTGTCATCCGCGGTTTGATCCGAACTGTGATGGAGAGGCGATGGGCTAGCGTCATGACGTGGAGTTGGGAGGTGAGGAGACTATGGCACTTTGGCCGGTTCAAATGGGGGGCTATCCCAGTTGATGGTCATATTGGGCATGGTAGCTTCACATCGGGAGACGTTGAGCTGGCTGAGGAGGGGAGCTGTGCTGATATTACCTCTGGCTCTTGGCCACGATCATCACTACCCCTACACTCCCGTCAGTGATCCTGACTCAGGACATAGCCTTGCAGTCAAGAAGGGGTGCTGTAGTGGCCCGACTGAATAGTACAATAAGTAGTACTCTAACAGGTGGAAGGTCATATCAGGTCGCGCCTGTGCAGGTTATGTGGGAGGTCGACTCGGGATTATTTCTGCGAGGAAAACCAAACCCACAACGTCATGTATGACTCGCCGCACATGCTTTGAACATGCACGCGATGTGCTCGGGTAAATTCTATATCGAAGGATACATAGCATTGAAAACGACATGTAGGCGTGGTCAACCACCGGCTAACTACTGATAATTCTTCTCATCCGTCATATACTCCTCATCGTTCAGATGCCAAAACTTCCACCGGAAGATAACCATCTGGATCGCCAAAGCCACCGCAGGCGCAGCCCAGATCCAGATCAGCCACGGGTCTTGAGTGACGGGGATCAGGATCTCGCCGATAGCACTGCTCAGTGCGTTCATAAGCAGAAACACGGCCATGACCAGGCCCCGCATGCTCGGCGGCGAGCGCGAGTACGCCAGCTCGTACGCCGTCACGTTGCAGAAACACTCGGACAGCGCCGAAAGCACCATGATGGGGATCTGCCACCAGATGCTCAGCGGGCTGACGTCGTCGCAGGTGGAGGAGTTGTAGCCGCACGGCGACGTCTTGTACACGCGCCACTGCACCAGGGCGCCGACCACGCTGGAGGCCGTGGCGAGCGCGAACCCGAACATGATACGGCTAGCGGGGCCGAAGGGGATGCGGTAGTGGGCCAGCGTCGGGTAGACGACGTATGAGAGGAGCGGAACGGCAACGATGATGGTCAGCGCGTTGAAGTTGCTGAGCAGGTCGTTGGGGGCGCCGTTGGTGGTCATTGCCGCGCCCTGGTTGGTGGACACGGAGCCGATGCCGCCATCGTTCAGGTTCCAGATGGGGAAATAGAAGAAGACCTGAGTGGCCACTGTCTGAGGTCAGCATGCTTCTCTGGTCAATTGAGTGAAGATGTTCTACCCAGGGTTCGTTTGACATCGTCGACCAGCTTATCGCTCCAGTCCACGTGGATCCCCTTGCTGGCAAGTACGCTGGGCTTGGCCGCCTCCCAAAAGTCCCTTTTCCACGCACGGTACTTGTTCTCACGCAACGCAGTAGATATAATCTTGACAGCCTTGCTGAGATCGGAAGTTCCGCTCGGGGGCTGCTTGTACGTCTTCTTGTAAACCAGGGCCAACACCACCGGTAACATGAAATAGATCGCTCCCGATAGCAGAAAGGCCAGCCAGAACCCAATGTACTTCTCCGTGTATGAGGTCGCAAGCATAAAGAACGCGCCAATATTCACAAAGCCGTAGAAGATGAGCATCGTCCGCGTGGCTGTAGCCTCAGGATCGACGATGACCTTCTCCCCGGATTTGAGCACCTTGGTATACTGCTTCTGGTGCCGGTTTTGATCGAGAATCGTAGGCGCAATGTTCGGCTTGAAGATCCCCGCTCCCAGCGCAAGGACTAGCAGTCCGATGATGAACGGTGGCGCGGCATGTCCAGTTCCCTTCTGCAGAATGGATGGGATGGCCCCGATGATCTGGATAATATGTGCGATACCGCAGAGGGCGACACCAATGCAAATGGCTTTATACCGACCAATATGCACATCAGCCCACCTATATGTCTAATGTGAGCTCTATACACCCAGCGCTTATGGTGTAGCGTACCATCCACCGAAAATAGGAAGCACATAGGCTAGGAAGCTGAACAACAGGACAAGACCTTGACTCGCCTGTTGGCCCATTCCCAATGCGCCGGCTGTTTTTTGCGTGCCACGAGGAGGCGCACCGGCTCCATTGCCACCTGTCTGTGTCAGTAGACTTCAGGGACATGACAGGAGGAGGATGCCTACCCTCTGGAAGGGGGAACTGGATGAAGTTCGAAAACACATTCTTCGCGCCGTAGTATGACGCTCGCTCCGCAAATTCAACCAAACATAGCGAGAATGAAACCAAGGGTAGCGTTGCAGCAACTTTTCGCAGAGTCTCCTTCTCTTCCTCGGTCGGGGCGGGGTATTCGTCGCTGTCAGTCGAAGTAGGACTAATCTCGTAGTCGTGCTTTTCGATGTCGTGCTTCGTTTCCCCCGGAGGGAACGTGGTGATCACGTCTCCAGTGATGTTTTCGCCTGGTGCAGCTGTGGAAGTCAGCATGGAACGTCCGACAGAGGTAACTACTCACACATCTCGATGCGATAGTGATCTGCGCTATGAGGCAACTAAGGGGGCGGACAGACGGGCTCTTTATCGGCCTGTAGATGTCTACGCCATGCAGGCTTATTCGACGCAACATCGGACACCGTCGGTCAGTTCGCTAAACAGATATCAAGGACGAGTTAGCGCCACGATGCTGCATTACTTCTGGCGTTAAGTCAAGATCGATGTAACCTTGCCAGGGTCATTTCTTGACATGCTTATCACTGTATTGGCAACTTGGCGTACGATATCACTTTAGTGTACTATCACGTCATCAAACATCTCGCACATTCGTTAAGATTGTGTTGCGGGATGTTAGATTTACCTAATAATACAGGGGGCAGCTGAGGATTTTGTTTCTCGATTCTTGCACCATCGGTTTGTGTCAGTTGCCCATCAAGCTATGCGATGGACATGGTTTTGCTGCATTCCTGAGACTGGCTGGTCAGTCCAGCTGGGAGGGTTCGACTTCGGTTGCACGCGGCCTCATTGGGCGGCTAGGCACAGATTGCAGGGATGTTGATAGTCCTTCTTGTGTCCAGTAGTCGACAATATCGACGAGGCACCTGGCAATCTTCGATAGCTTGACACACCCCCCACCTGATACGTAACCCCCTGAATCCTCGACTCAGATAGCGATATTTCTTCTGAAAGCAGGGCCGCCGCCCCTTTTGCTCTCTCTTTCACGAGCATTAGTTGATGAGAACTGCTTCCGTGGGTCTCTCTCTTCCATCATTCAGTACGGCTTGTTCACTCTGAAGACCCTCCGTCAGAGTCAAATCCGAATCTCATGACGACCCCCTGTCATAATTTTAGCCAAAATCACACTATTCCGCACCGTGCACCATTGTAAGAGGGTCTGAAACAGATTAGCCACTGTTTACCAGAGACTGGTTTGGTTGTGGGTCAGGGGCTGGCCCACTGCTCGGTGCCAGTAAGCATGCTTGTGTTGCTTAACTCATCACCCAGTGTCTCCATCCGCAATAAGCTTATCTGGTAGACACTGTCCCCATCTGCAGACTGTCTGAACATCCATAAACCTTTGATAACGCTGTTGCTAGAAGCAGCGACCCAGCCAGAGCTACACAGGCCCTTCTGTGAAGCTTAACTGCAAAATTTATCTTGAGTATTGATGATTGTCCAGTCGGTTTTTATTATCTCAATGTTTTGAGCACCATATTGTTTGCTGTATCTTGCTATAAGTTTGGCAGGGCAGCCAGGAGATCTGCCGCGCAGAGATTGCCCTCACCACTTATGTCACTCCGGATTGAATAGTATGGCCGAAGCATCAAAGACAAATGAGGTCAAAATGACAAGGACCAATATATGCTTCACAGACTCACCTTTCTCCTAATGGTCCAGTCATTGAAGGCAATCAAATGTTTATTGAATGCATTTGAGCTATCCTTCAAGGCAAGTCTCTGGAAAATTTCGCACAGATAAGCTTGAAAAAGCTGTTGAATTGCACATCTTCGTAAGTCGACATGTAGCTGCAGATGCAGCGAACTTTGATATTTGTCGATCGATTGTAAGGCAGCATGTCATCAGAGTGACCAGGCGCAGTTGAGCCCTCACAAGATGTAAAGACTTGCCCCCGAGAGTTCCATGCTGTCGTGTATTGTGTGATACCTACTTGTATTCCCTGAAGACGAACAATTGCTTGAGAGTTGCTGCTATGAGGGTCTCGACTCGGCGTTTCAGCAGGTAAGCTTCAATCTGTCAGCCCATGGATGGTCACTGGCAATCAATAGTATGACAGACTCCCCGACCCTAGTCAGTACAATTCCATAGTCCATCATGCGTTTATGACTTAACTCCTGAACAAGGAGAACGTCAAAGCAGAAATCAACTGCTTTAGAACAGTCCATTTCCTGACCACGATGAACTCAGCGCTGTATTGGCTAGGCTGTTCATGCTTGCTTGAAAGTCGATCAATTTCGACAATGATGATTTTGACGAATCATATATCGAAATTATCAAACAGACGCACGGTGAGACGATGTAAAATACCAACCATGTCCAGGTAATGAGGACTCGGCATCCCCAAAGGATGGAAGCGCGTTCACCATGGGAAGAGGTGCATGTTTTTATCCGCATCGAGGCAGAACGATGATGCGTAAGAGATTCTAGGCTGGGTGAATCTAGCACACTCTAGTCAGTCAGTGTTGGACCAGGATCTAGGATAATTTAGGAGGGATCTGAACGATGAAATAACAGGCCGGCTTGGTGTGTTCGCCTGTTGGTTATGCTCTGTGCTTCATCGAGGATACCTGGTGGTGTAGCATCGGAAGGATATATTTATATTGGGTCACGACAACTCAGATTGTCAAGTGGACACGGAGACGCATCTACACAATGCTCTGTGGGACGAAAATGCCAGGTCGGGATGTCCTTCAGAGAGTGAGGGTGAATTGTCTGCTGCTGCTCAGGGACTTCAACGACATATCACCTGACTATCTATATGGATGTCTGCCAGTACTGCCTGAGGCAATGAGTCCAGGATCATCACATCTCTCCTTTGTCTTCAACCGCTCTACTTCTTGTCACATACTCTGGGGATTTGGTGTTATTGTATCTTTCCTCTACCGAGCCATCATTGATACTGAGCATCTAGATACAGACTATACCTGGACACAGGACCACCAGAATCGTGAGTGCCACCTGAACGTATCAACTCGACGACATCCTGGAGCTACAGGTGCACAGCCAGGATAATATCATTGAGAATGGTGAAATAATTCAGTGAAAACATTCCATTAGCTAGACTAACTCCTCTTCTCATATAGAACCAAGGGATGAATATGAGGCGACTGACAATGGGGTGTCGATACCGGGAAACAAAAAGTTAAAGGTTGAGGAACAATGGGCTTATGGTACCACAGTTCGTCGGATTGGGTTTCGATGCTACCAGTGGCTATTCAGGTTCTGCCAAACTCACAGTACACCGCTGGCCCGTCGGAAGTGAGCAAACGAAGCTTGACAGCCGACATGCCTTACGCCTCATGCTGTGGGAATGGCGCAAAACAGCCACCTGAATCGCATATAGCTCCAGTCAAATATGGATGGCAGACATATGCACTTACGACTTCTATACGCCAAACCAGGGCTATTCATCTCTCGTGCAACCCCCAATGCATTGGGGCCATGGTTTCCTTGATTCTGACAGGATGTCAAAGCTTCTAACAGCTACCGCCCAGAGGTGCTCTCCTATGGACCATGACGTGGGTCCGAAGTTTGAGTGTAGCCTAATCATGTGGTCGCACTCTTGCAGCCAAAAGAGTATACTAATTCTTTCCTAGTGCTACAAGTGACCGATTCAACCTTGGGGATGAGGGTTGTTGGATATGACATACTTTGTGCAATGCTGCTATACTTAGACGGGGATCGCTGCCCCACGCGGCACACCACCGACATCATCGCCAAGTCATTGCATTGGGACAACCAAGATTCCCGGAGGAGACGAACTAAAAGCGGCTATGAGATTGCTGTTAGGGGATCGTGGCCATATTCCACCATGGCCACGGTGGTTGCGTAAGCTCTGTTGGTTGAACATGGACTGGGAGTGTCTGTACCCATATTTCTGTATCCATTCTTTATTGGTTTATCGTTCACTTATCTTCTAGTAGATACCTTCTCTCTGGTACCAGCTCTGTCTGATCTTGAAAGGCCGGTCAAGGATTACATCATCAGCATTGTTCTCACGATGAGGAGTAGGCGCTGTCACCTCACCTATCTCCATACATACTGACTACGATCACTTACATCAAATAGACTCAATTAGTGTCGATCTGACAGCGGCGAGGTGGCTCAATCCACCATTGTCTCAGGTACATTCTGAGAACAAGACGGGAATCGAATGGAGTATGTGGAGAGAGTCACAGTGTCTTTGGTTTTGCTGCCATGGATATGATTCTCCCATGACGACATCCAGCGGGGATGCATTTCTTGTATCCCAACTTCACTACGTCAACAATTGAAGCTTCACCAGATATATAACCATCCTTTTCTTCTTCCCCTCATCTTCATTTTCATCATCATCTTCAGTGATTTCATCCAATACTGCAATACAATACAGTCCTATACCATCTCATCAACCATTATCCACAATGTCTGGCGCTATGCACAAGATCAAAGAGGTCCTGACTGGCCACCACGGCGACTCTGGAACCACCAACCATGGTCCTCATGATTCCAAGGCCGCTAACAAGGTCGATCCTCGTGTAGACTCCGACCTTGGTATGTTTCCTTCTTCTCCTCTCAATGTGAAGCCACACTAACGAGACAGATAACCGTGCTCGCCACGAAGCCATGGGAGGTGCTGCCGGCCCTCATTCCTCCAGCACTGCCAACAAGCTCGATCCTCGCGTAGACAGCGACCGTGACAACCGAGGAGCCGCTGGTACTTATGGTACTGGCAACACTTATGGCTCGAACACCTACACCAACACCAGCAGCAACGCTGGTCCCCATAACTCCAACATCGCCAACAAGTTGGATCCCCGTGTTGACAGTGATCGCGGTACGTCTTGACTGTCTTGACAGGCAAGTCATGTATCGTACTAACGTGCACAGATAACCGCGCTCGTCATGAAGCTATGGGCGGCACTGCCGGTCCCCACAAGTCCGACATCGCCAACAAGCTGGACCCCCGTGTCGACAGCGACCTCGACAACCGCGGAGTCCACAGCCACACCAATACCGGTACCACTGGCCTAACCGGCGCAGGAACCGCTGGAACCACCCACACCGGGACTACCGGAGCAGGCTACGGCTCGAACACCTACGGCACCACCAGCTCCAACGTCGGTCCCCACGACTCGAACATCGCCAACAAGCTCGACCCCCGTGTGGACTCGGACATGGACAACCGTGCGCGCCACGAGGCCTTGGCTGGCAGCAGCTACGCGGGCACCAACACTGGCACCGGTGCCGGCTACACAGCTGGCCCGCACAGCTCCAACCTGGCCAACAAGATGGATCCGCGTGTGGACTCGGACCTGGATAACCGGGGCACCCTTGGCAGCCAGCGTTTCTAAGCTGAGAGTCTGCGATCCTGCTACACACTTTGCTTGTTTCAGACTGTCTGATACCTGATACCATGCGATGATTTACGATTTGATTCCCTTCCTGTATTAATGAGAATATGATTACTTGTTCACTGCACTTCACTTCGTCTCGTAGACTAGACATCACCTAAGTATAATAAAGTACACTGCTGTTAAGAATAAGCCGCAATCGCCTTGACAAACGCATCCTCAATGGCCTGATTGATCCTCGGCGCCAGCGCCGCATACAACGGCGCCAACTTCCCCGCGACCTCCCCCCCAAGGCCCGCAGACAGATCTTTCTGCTGGACCAGATTCGCCTTGACCAGGAACGCCAACGACCCGATCGCCAGCAACCCGGTGTCGAACTGCGGCTTCTTGCGCACGATGTTGTCCAGCGTGGAGAAGATCTGCGGCTGCAGGGCGATGAACGCGCCCACGACGGTGAGCGACTCGGCGTTGGTGAAGTTGGCCGCGACGTGGGTGGTGGCGATGGCGGCCTTGAGCGCGTTGCTGAGCTTGATGCTCTCGCACTCGATCTGGAGCGCGGTCAGGGTGCCGAGCGCGCCGCCGTTGTAGGCCGTCACGGTCGTGTTGAGGGTGACCATGTGCGTGGCGATGGCGTTGACGGCATCGACGACGGCGGGGGCGTCGCGTTGGACGAGGGTGGGGATGGCGGTTGCGAGGGCGGCGAGGGAGAGAATAGAGAAGAATTTCATTTTGTCACTTGGTAGGTAGGATGCTTTTGCTGCTGCTGATGCTACAGGTGGTGATGTGGTGCAATTGTAGCAGAAGCAGACATACACACATACACACATGCAACCCCCCCCCCTTTTATACCCAGTCGACCGTGCAGCTACACCCACCGACAAGGACAAGGAGAAATGGGAGGTCGCGATGCTTCCCCAGCCTGGATAAATTGCAACCCCGCAAAAACGGGTACACCGTACACGATGCGAAATTGCGACCAGGATCGCGACGAATAACGTGTCTTTGTTCTCGTCCGGGGGGCGTTGATGCTGATATTCATCCCCACATGTGATAGCGTTCGTCCGAGGCTGGGGTGCGAGAATACTCCTAGTTACACTATATACTTAGTACACTATATACACCTCTCATCGACAGTACGAACATGGCTGTGTGCTCGACCTCGGCGGAGGGCCATTGACTTGTGAATCTGCAGTCACGGCTGATGTTGCAGCTGCATCACTTCATTCTGGATCGAGATCGGTGTTTGCCGTTCCTGGGAGGACGAGCTTGAGGCGTTTTTACGATGGTGCTTCTTCCCCAGACCATCTACCTGATGGAAGATGGATATCGCATTCGCATCGGATTCTCAGACCCACTCACTATCCTACTTATCCACTCTGCCGCTGATCGACGATTGTCTTGTCTGATCCACTGTGGGTTCAGGGTTGCCACTGTGAGAAGGTATACCCGTTGGACTGAGGATATGGTTGTTGGACAACTTGAGCTAGTATCCGATCATCAGGTGTCAATTGTGAGTTTTAGGAAGTGATAGATGTATTAAGGTATAGTATGGCAGTCAGAGAGAGTGAGGAATACTACGCTATACTGGTTCTCAGTAGCCAGCATATGTATACCATTTCCTTACTGCCATTGAGGAGATATAGGACAAGATTACCCAGTGGTATAAGCACTGCCAATTCATTAATTCACCAGATTCCAGTAGTCAACTAGAAGTGACTAGGCGATGAGACTACACCTCATCAAAACATCTATATCTGTGTTTAGATCGTTATCCGCCTGCATATATATGGCCAGCAAGAGCATTAGTGGCTCTAGGAAACCTCAACTTTTCTGACAAAATATTCCCTTATCAGAGAAAAAGCCAAAATGACACGTCATTTGGGTCATTTTGATATTTTGATTCCCACCCCTACTCACGGTGATGGGCAAAAGTATGACTCCTCAACCACTGCAGGCATACTCAATTGGAAAGCTTGACCCCATTGCACAACTCCTGGGAGTATCTATCTACTGTAGTCTGCATCTAGGAATGATACAATCATCCGCCGCTATCTCTGATCATAGGCCGGGATATATCTTCCCCTGTGAAACTCTGATCAGGAAGTGAGGGGATGGATATAAAGCGGACAAGGGCGGCATCACCTCGTGTCCACCGTCACCGTCACCATCAACCAACTCAAGATGATCTCCATCTACATCCTCGTAGGCCTGGTGCTGCTTCGCCTCCTCTACGAATACCACCGCGACCGCAACCTCCCCCCCGGTCCACGTCGCCTCCCCTTCATCGGCAACATCCATCAAGTCCCGCAGAGCCATCCCTGGCGAGTGTTCGATGCCTGGAGCAAGAGGTACGGCCCGCTGATGAGGGCGCAGTTCGGTCGCCAGACCCTCATCCTCATCGCGGACACCCGCATCGCCCGCGCGCTCCTCGACAAACGCGGCGCCGTCTACAGCGATCGCCCGCGCATGGTTATGGCCGGCGAGAACGTCACCCGTGGCATGCATATGCTGCTACGGCCCTACGACGCGCGCTACCGGCTTCACCAGCGCATGGAGGCGCCCGTGCTCAGCCCACGCGCGTCGGCCACGTACACGCCGCTGCAGGAACTTGAGAGCACACAGCTCCTCACTGACCTCCTCCGCTCCAACAACTTCACGATCCACATCCAGCGCTACACCGCCAGCCTCGTCTACGGCCTCGCCTATGGCTTCCGCCTGCCCACCGGCGCCGAGCCCGAGCTCCTCACCCTCCGCCGCATCCTGCACAACTTCGGCCACGTCGCCCGCGTCGGCACCTGGCTCGTCGACGCCATCCCACTCCTCAACTACCTCCCCGCATGGCTTGCGCCCTGGAAACGCAGCGCCAACGCCCTCTTCGAGCTGGAGGCTGACCTCCACCGCCGCAACATGGACACTGCCCTGCACAACAAGCCGTGGAACTGGACCAAGGAGCTGGCTCGCTCGCCGCACGCCACCCCCATGAGTCCGCTCGAGTTCGCCTACGATCTCGGCAACCTCACCACCGCCGGCTACGACACCACCGCGTCGGCCATGCGCGTCTTCGTGCTAGCGGCTGTAACGGCACCAGCCTTCATTGCGGCCGCGCAGCGCGAACTCGACACCATCGTCGGCCCCGACCGCCTCCCCTCCTTCGCGGATAAAGAGAACCTGCCCTACATTGCCGCCGTGGTCGAGGAGACGCTGCGCTGGCGCAGCATCGCGCCCGGCGGGCCGCCGCACGCCACCAGCGCGGAAGATGAGTACATGGGGTACCGGATCCCGAAGGGCGCGACGGTCATGCCGCTGCACTGGTCGATGAGCATGGACGCGGGGGACTTCCCGGACCCGCTGGCGTTCCAGCCCGAGCGGTGGCTGGCGGCTCCGCAGCAGCAGCAGCAGCAAGGCGGGGATGGGAAGGGGAATGAGCACGAGCGGTTCACGAGTTTCTTCGGCTGGGGCCGCCGCATGTGCGCGGGGCGGCACATCGCGCGCAACTCGCTGTATATCTTGATTGCGCGGCTGCTGTGGGCGTTTGAGATCCGGGCCGCGGAGGGGCCAGACGGTCGGCCGAAGCATGTGGATGATATGGCGTTTGATGATGGGTTGGTGTCTTCGCCGGAGCCGTTTGAGGCGGTGTTTGTGCCGCGTAGCGAGGCGGTGCGGCGTGTCGTGGAGGGCGAGTGGGCCGGGCTCGAGAAGGATATGGAGGTGGTGATGGGGGGGATCCGGGAGCGGCAGAGGGCGATTGGGCTGGAGGTGCGGGTGTAGTTGAAGTCGAATTCTAGTCGAATATAAGTATATAGCAATGGGATAGAAATTTGGTAAATAAATTTAAAAAACAAAATAAGGTATGGAGTATTCGCGTCAAGTCACTATAGGAAACGGGTGCGCCGCGCAATCACGAGAGACAACCCAATCAACGCGAGAATCCCGCCTAAAATCCCAAACCACCAGCCCAGCCCGCTGCTATTCTTGCCCGGGACGGTGACGTTCATGCCGAACAGCCCGGTGATGACCTGCATGGGGACGATGCACGAGGCGATAACGGTCAGGCGGCTCAGGGTCGCGACGATCTGGTTACGCATGCGCGTAGAGTCGAACGACAGCTGGCCCAGGTACTTGTCCTGGGAGCGCGACAGGCGCTGCTCCGAGTGCGCCAGGTTCGAGACCATGGTCAGCACGTGGTCCTGGATGTCGCTGAGATACGAGACGACCTGGATTGTGGAGCCAAGGATGTCGCAGTGCCGCGCGAAGCACCGGATCACGTCTGTCTTGTCATTGAGCAGCTGCCGGATCTGCTGCACCTGCCGCCGTGTCTTATAGATCTGCTGCAGCGCCAGCCCGATGTCATCCGGCCGCGTGATCGACACGCTGTCCTCCATCGTCTCCACGCAGCCTTCGACCTGGTTGATCAGCGGCGCGAACCCATCCACGATGTCGTCGCTGCAACAGCAAAAAAAAATAAAGTCAGTGTCTCGCCTTCCGAGTCTCAGGGGTTGAGAGAGAGAGTTAAGGGAGGGAGAACATACATCAAAGCATAACAGATCCAGTCACTGGTCAACGCCAGGTGGCTGCGATGGTCCTTGATCCGGCCCCGCACATGGTCCGTGTGGCGACGGCTCCTAAAGGTGAAACTCAGGACGCCCTGCCGGAACACGATGGCGTACACATTACACGCGGTGCGCGGACTGGCCGTCTCCTCGGCCTGCTGCGGCGGCCGCAGCGAGACGAAATAGTACGGGCCGAAGAGCTCGATCTTCTCGCGGGTCTCGCGGATGCGGATATCCTCCGTGGTCAGCGGGTGGATGTCGAACAGCCGCGCGAGCAGCTCGATGTCGCCGTCCGAGGCGTCGGCGACATCCAGCCACCACAGCCCGTCGTGCTCACCGCCGTCGAGGAGCGAGTGCAGCGGGCCGTAGACTAGCGCCAGCGAGTTGAGACTCGGGGCGAAGAGGACGGAATCCAGCTGCGTTGTGAAGAAGCTGAACTGTGCGGTTTCGGATTCGGGGTCATTGTACGCCTTCTCCACCTCTGGGGGTGGAATCGTGAACGCCTTCTCCCTCTCCCTCTCCGCGCACAGACCATGCCAACTGGCCGACCGAGCGGCCAGAAGCTGTCTAAGGCCGGCGAGGGGCCCCATTAAGCGAAAAGAGTGGTCGTTGCAGCGACAGCATCGGATACAGCATTGAATCTGGTGTCAGTAAGACCAGATGGCATCCTGTGATGATGAGAAGAGATGAAAGGAGTCACAGGAGATCAGTCAGATCTGAAGTCAGAGTTTTAGCAATGGCACAGCCACTGTCTTGGCTTCTGCACTCGGAGTCAACCCCTCGTCTTTGCTCCATAAATATCGCTCATCGTATATCTAGCTACGCGTTACAGAGCCATATTGATTATTATTATTATTGTCCCAGAGCACTCTAATCCCCAGTAGGCGTGGTGGTGGTGATGTATTAGTGTTGACTGAGCGACCGTGGTGCTTGGATGCCCGCCAATTCAGGCAGCACTGTCACGTGCCTCATGCCAATTCGAACAAAATCATCAGTTGAAGTGAAAAGCGTTGATCGTGTTGATCAGTCGGGTCTGCAAGAGCATCAGAGCGATTTAGATGACTCTCTCGTCATGCATCCCATCCAGCATGATGTCGCGACTGGGGTATCACACCCCCGAGAGCAGACTACGGCTCAAGATTGATTTCTTCATCCTCAGCTTCTGCTGTGTCACGTATTTCTTCAACTACCTCGACCGCTCCAACCTCAGCAATGCCTATGTCTCCGGCATGAAGGAGGAGCTGTCCTTCCATGGCAACCAGCTCAATGTCATCAACACCATCTTCACCGTGGGCTACATCCTCGGCCAGATCCCCAGCAATCTGGCGCTGACGTACATCCGCCCGCGCATCTTCTTTCCCGCCATGATCCTGCTGTGGGGCGGACTGACCATGACCACGGCCGCCGTGCACAGTCCGCAGGGCATCATGGCCATCCGCTTCTTCCTGGGCCTGGCCGAGTCGAGCACCTTTGTGGGGACGCACTATATCTTGGGGTCCTGGTACACCGAGCAGGAACTGGGGAAGCGCAGCGGGATCTTCACGGCGTCGGGGCTGGCGGGGACCATGTTCGGGGGCTTCATCCAGACGGGGATCCATTCCTCGCTGGACGGGGTGCGGGGGCTCTCCGGCTGGAGATGGTTGTTTATCGTCAGTGCTCGTCCTAGGATTTGGGGGTCTCTGTCACTAACGTCAACAGATCGACGGGTTGATTACCCTCCCCATCGCCATCTACGGTCTGCTTCTTTTTCCTGATACGCCCACTACTACGCGCGCTCCCTATCTCACTGCAGAGGAGCGTGCCCTGGCGATTTCGCGACTGCCGGCGACCAATGCCGATCGCGCGCCGCTGGACCGCGCGTTCGTCAAGCGCACGTTCTCTACGTGGTACTGGTGGGCGTTCGTCATCCTCTGGGTCATCGCCGGCGAGACCGAGTCGTTCTCATCCAACTCGCTGCTCGCATTGTACATGAAAGCCCACCCGAGCATCCACTACACCGTCGCGCAGCTGAACAACTACCCGACGGGCGTCCCCGCGGTCGGGATCATCTCCACGCTGTTCTGGGCCACGCTGACCGACTCCCTTCGCGGCAAACGGTACTTGGTTGCGTACTTTATCGGCGTTACGGGCATTGTGACCTCGGTCCTCATCCTCCGCCGCTTCGAGTCCACACCGACGGTGTTTGGCGCGTACTACTGGGCCGGGGCGGTGTACGCGTGCCAGGCGACCTTCTTCGCGTGGTGCAACGATGCGATGCGGTCGCAGGATGCGCGGCAGCGCTCCGTCGTTATTGCCAGCATGAACATGGGCAACAACGCGGTGAACGCGTGGTGGAGTATTCTGTTCTACTCGGCGGACCTGGCGCCGCGGTTCACGCGCGGGATGTGGGCGATGATCGGGTGTTCCATCGCGTTGGTGGTATGGGCGTCGTGGATTGTGTTTATGATGGGAAGAGAGGCAAGGGAGGGTTCGAGAGAGCCAGATGAGGGTGGTGGAGCTGTATCTCCTGCGCAGCCAAAGGCTGAGGCTTGACCTGTAGTGCAGCTTTGTCATCAGATCGACATGAAGTCATCCTCCATCCACAACTCATTTCATCATCATCTTCTTCTTCTATCTATCTCTACGGAGTTTAGTCCATACTCCATCCTCTCATTATTTCGAAATCGTAAATCAAATGTCCACGTATCTCATCACAGGCACCTCGCGCGGGCTTGGCCTCGCCATGGTCCGCCACCTCGCCAGCCTCCCGCCCTCCACCGTCGGCACCATCTTCGCCACGTCGCGCGCACCATCCCTGGACCTGCAGGAAACTATCCCCCATCAACATGCCGACCGCATCGAATGGGTCCGCTGCGACACCACTGATCCCCAGAGCGTGCAGGATGCCGCAGCACAGGTCCAGCGTCGCTTGCAGGGCCGCGGACTAGATGTGCTGGTGAACAATGCAGGAGTGATGCCGCATACGCGGGGCGGCGTGGGAAACATGTATCTCATCCGGGACCTTCCAAGGCCGTCAATATTTCATTGGAGATGAAGAGACTGATACATGTCTGTAGGGAGGAACTAACCGAGACGTTCCACACGAACGTCACCGGCGCGCATCTCGTCACGAGCGCGTTTCTCCCGCTACTGCGCGAGGGCCGGCGGAAGGTCGTTGTCAACATGTACGTTCCCGGTTATCAGGATTCTTTCGCTATAAATACAAATAAGACGCACACGCACACACACACTAAGAATGGCTAGCTCCACGACTCTCGGCTCTTGTACCCTGAGCCCGACGTTCCAGGGAATGCCCACACCAGCATACAAGATCACCAAGGCGGCGCTCAACATGCTCACGCTGCAATACGCGCAGGATTACGCGCGTGAGGGGTTTACCTTTTTCGCCGTGAGCCCCGGGGTACGTTTGCTTCTCTTGGGTTTCTTGAGTTGCTAGGCAACCGCTGAAACTCATTCCCATTCACATTGACCGAACTGACAACCGCGATGCAGTGGCTGCAGACAGACATGGGCGGGGCGAGAGCCGATCTCGCGCCGGAGACGGGCGCAAAGGCCGTCCTGGATATAGTGCAGGATGCAACGCCAGCGCTCAATGGGAGGTTTCTGAATATCCGGGTGTCTGGGTGGGAGGAGAATGAGGGACTGAACCAGTACGATGGGAGGGAGGTGCCGTGGTGAGGGCTTTTGGACTTGAGACTGGTATGATTTGGGCTTGGTGTGCTGGCGGCATGGGCAAGGATGATGCATGACGGTGCAGGAGAAGATCGGATCAGGACGAAGGAAAGATCCTGGTTGGTGTTCATCCGGATTCGAATTCGACCTCATGGCATTGGCATTTGCCTTTAAATGCGCACGATTCTCAAACTCCGCGCGTGAGTCCTGAGTCTACGTATCTATCTGCACCTGACTGTCCCGGTATCGCTCACTCAAAGTAGGAGAAAAGATTATGAATTGGTGGCAATGTTGCACCAAGTCGATTCAGCAATCCACCTGTCATATTCTCTGCCTCTCGCCTCGCGTATTTCTTTTTCTGCTGTTGTACGCAGTGATGCATGATCTGCCACTACAGGAGAGGGATCTCATCACAAACATATGGTATCTTCGAAGCCCGGGCATGTTGAGTTCCACTACAACACTGCTGTCCAATATCCAGCATCCTACGTCCTGTAGAGAGATACAAACATCATCCGTGAACGGTTCAAAGGTATTACATCTTCAATTTTAAAGAGTTTAAGCTTAATATGAAGCACTACCTTGTCTACATAGTCGAATATCCATGCCATTCCCCTCGTGAACTCGGAGGCTTCACTCATCCTATCCCCGTCGATACATCACAGGACCTGCACGATACTCGGAACGAGAAGATCACGTTGGATCCATAACAATGTGGTCATGGCGAATGCGACAGGTGAAGGGCAACTCCATCGCAGATGTGATACACCCATAGTCCCCAGCAACGACCGGAATAGCGTCGACTGAGGGATTTCTGGGGCTGTCTTTCCTCGGGAATCATAAAAGCGATATCTTCCTCCAGGCAGTCTTCTTCTCCTCTGTCTTGTCCATCTCACTCTCGTTTTGTTCGCTCTCGTCCTTCTCTTAATCTCTCGTTCTTGACTGCTACGCTCTCTTTCCAGCATGAGCAAAAGAAAGATGGAGCTCATGTCCGACCCGTTCGTCGACGAGTCCTCCGAGTTACCCGAGCTTCAAGCCCCCGACGAAACCCAGGAACAGGCGCCCGACGCCCAAGAACCACGCAAGAAGAAGAAACGCAGCAAGAAGAAGAAGCGGGGGTCACAGGCCGGTGAGACCGACCGGCCCAGTCTCATCGCGATCATGCGGGACCACTTCCCCAGTTCGTTCACTGATGAGCAGTTCACGCCAGATATGTTCCATCGCCTCACGACCATCAGCCCGAGGACAGGGCCCCATGTGAACCCCAACCGACAGTACCCGCCGGCGCCCATGCCCTTCAAACACAACGACTTCCTGCACAGCCTGCCGATCTCCGAGGCCGATCTCATCGAGATGCAGCTGTTCCAGTCGACGTACCGGCTCGCGATCCGCGACCACGATCACGCATCCACCCTCCGGCTGGTCTGGGACTACGACCGGCTCTGGGGCTGCTTCGACCTCGGCGTGTGGAAGGGCGTGATGCTGATCGACCCGGGCCCGCGCGACAACACCACCTCGTCGTACCGGTTCGCGTGGCGCGGCATCTGCGAGCGCGAGCCCGACGTGCTCTTCGACAAGGAGGACTTCGCGTACGGCGAGATCTCGCTCGGCGGGCCCGGCCCGCTCTACGGCTTCTTCAAGGGGATGGTCTGCGCCGGGTTCGCGGATAACCAGTGCGACTTCAAGGCTGAGCGCGAACTCGGTCCCGCCATGGTCCCCTGGCCCGTCGAGACCTTTGTCGCAGACTGGAATTATCTCCGGTACGACAAGGCGCAGCATGCCGAGTCCGCGCGGCCCATCCTCCTGGTGCAACCAGGGACCCAGGTCGGCGGGGAGGCGGACGAGGAGCCAGCGTCCATGGTGGAGGAGGCGGGGGATCACGGCGCACAGCTCGAGGAGGACCGCGAAGCCACGACCGAAGTGCACCCGTCGTCCCCCGTGCGCCAGTCGCCACCCACGCCGCAAACCTCGCCTCCAGCCGCCATGTCACCGTCCTTCTCACACCCGACCCCACACCCGTCCGCGCGACTCACCCTCGGCGCCACGACCAGTACCACGCCCACGCGCTCCGGGCGGCGGCACGGGCACGGGCACGGGCACGGACCCGACCACGACCGCTTCCTGGAGCAAGTGTCCGGCAGCTACGAGATCAGCAGCCCGACGATGGCGCACAACTGGGCGCGGCGGTCGCAGCGGCTGAAGATGCGGCTGCTGGTGAGCCGGAGCGACGGGTGCGTGTGGGGGATGTTCAACATGGGGGTGTACCGGGGCCTGGTGCTGTTCTGGGACTCGCCGGGGCGGTTCCAGCGCGGGCGGCGGCTGAAGTTCTGCTGGCGCGGGCGGGAGGCGGACGCGCGCGACGTGGCGGAGAATCTCGGCTTCCTGGTCTTCGCGGAGGATATGAGTCTGCAGGGCGTGTTTGGGGATATGTATGGGGATGTGGCGTTTACGGCGCGGCGGCGCAATCGGCCGGCGTTCGAGCCGCAGTTCAGTGCGGCGTTCTTTCGGCAGCAGTGGTGGGAGTATGATCCTGTGCCGGGTGGGCAGATGCAAATGCAGCTGCAGCTGGAGGGACGGCTGGAGGGACGGCTGGAGGCGCAGTCGGAGCAGTCGGAGGGACAGTCACCGGCTGTTTAGTGCGGTCTCGGTTCTTGTATTCCCTGTTTGTAGGATGGATCTCGGTTATAGGAGGTAGTGGAAGTGGAGTGATATAGATGTGCTTGCTAGTTTTCAGCGTAGTATATACTCCTTTATCTCGCTGATATACTAGGTGAAGAGCAGGATTATCCACCCGTCGTAATATCAACAACAACAATAACAACCCTCCTCAGCTCATCCCTCCGTCCACCTTCCCCTACCCGTTCCAGTCCATCTCTCTATAGCAGCTGATTGAACGTGCGGATGCCATGGATCTGGTTCGGGGCAATCAAGCACGAGGCACTCCCAATGACCGAGGTCATGAACGAACCACAGCCAGTATCATAATACACATTCATCTTGGGCGCGTACTTCGGGTTCGACTGGGGGTTGAAGGGAAACATGGTCGCCTCGCTGAGCCGGCCGTCAGTTGGGAGTCCCGACAGAGTGAAATGAAGAAGATACGTACTTGTTCAAGCCCGGCACGCTGTTGCAGCCGCTGCTCTCGGTCCACTGCGCAGGGCACGTCCAACGTTTCTCCGCATCGCGCTTCGCATAGTAGCCGTAGCCGTGGCCGTAGCCGTAGTAGGGGTAGTACGAGCCGTAGCCGTAGCCGTAGCCGCCCCAATACTGGCGGGCCTCGATGGAGGTGGCATTTGCATTGCCGGCTTCGCTTTCGACATCGCTGGACGCGGGCATTCCGTCCAGGAGCGTGCTCCAGCGCGACTCGTGGATCCAGACGGGGCCCACGCCGGGCCGGATGGCGACGGCCCACTCCTCGCTGCCGAAGAAGTTGTGGGTCTCCAGGGAGTGGTCGACGGTTACGTCGGTGTCGCGCGCGGAGAGCTGCGAGGGCACCGCGGTGAGGTCGATCTGGAAATGGGGCATGATATCGGGGGTTCCGAGGGCATCGGAGGACGGGGTAGCTGGCGCCGCGCAGACGGTCGATGCCAGGCTGAGGACCGCGAGGTCAAGCAGAGAGCGAGTGATCTTCATGCCGGGGGAGGTAGAGTGGAGTAGCGACTGGAGGGTCTGAAGAGCGAAAGAAGTGGGAGGACCAGGGCCGTCAAGAGGGCTATATATACATCACGGTTCGTAAGACCAGGCGCTCCTCGTGTGTCTGCAATCCACAGGCAGTCATGGAGAATCCAACGTGGCAGCCCATTTCGATCCAGAGACCACTTGCAAGATTAGGTCTGGCTCTCTCGTTTCCTGGTGAATTGCATCCTGCAGATATGAATCTATACTACGAAGCACCAGTGAGAAGGCCGTATGGACACCGCGGTCCTTGATAAACCGGTTGGCCAAGGTTGTGGCTGGAGTTCATCAGCTTCACATAAGAGTTTAGCTTGTATCCGTCTCATACTGAGCGGCCATGGGCCGATGATTGCATGAAAAAAATGATCTAGCATAGATTGTGTAGCTCTCAATAATAGAGATCGATCGTTCGTATCGACTGGTCCAGCTGGGGGATGGCTGCTGCTTAGTGATTCTTATTCATGGGTTAGCAATGGGCACTAGACGCCTGCCGAGCCTGGCGCGCCTTATCAGACTACACATGAAGTAGAAAATGGATGAGGACGACGGCCAGTTAGGAGACACCGTCATAGCGCTAGCTGTTAGGTAGAGATTTAGCATTTCTGGGCATCGCGTGGTGTGGTTATCCCCACTCAGCTGTGACTGTGAGACATTGCTTCTTAGGGATGGCGATATATCTATGTATCGATCCTGCGTTTGGTTGGATGGCCTGTGCTCATGTAGATTATGAACTACTGAATATCACTTGAGCAGTTATGACCTGATGTGAGACCTTTGCTAGCCTGCTAGGCTCACTACCCATTCTTTTGCACTTCACGCTGTGGCTTCCGTCCCGAAGCCCATCCTCTTTCTTACACACTGTCTCTCACTCTCACAGACGCAAACTCCAGCATGCTAGGATACACCACGCCGTACGAGAAGCTCAACTCGACCGAGAACGTGAGCATCGAAGACCCCCATATCCAGACCCGGCCATACTCCCGGCGTCCCTCGATAGCAACCTGCCTCCTCGCCCTCACCACCGTCCTCTTCGGCGCTCAGTCCCTCTACCTGTGGTCTCGTCCCGCGCCCACATGCAGCAGATACCCTTTTGACGCAGGATACCCGACTGAATGGGGTGAGTTCTGGTTCACAGCCGTTTCTGGGGGTACTGAATACTGAATGAATCCGCTCCAGGACCCGCCGTGGAGTCAATCAAGCTGGAAAAAACCACCTTCACCAGCCCGCTGCGCTACAACACCACCTCGAGCCAGCTGTATCGTGACTTCGACGCCTCCCAGCCGCAATACATCGGCGCGCCGTCGCCGGAAATAGACGCTGCGTGGGAGAGTCTCCTAGGAGGTACGCTTGGGTCGGTGCTGTGCGGCGTTGGCAGCTGCATACCACCCACACCTACCTTGCTTCGTCCTTTTTCTTTCTTTCTTTTTTTTTTCTGACCAGACGATAGGTCAATTCCTGGTACTCAGCGACGACGAAGCCACGGAACTCGATGACCCGGTGTCTATCGAGGGCCGTTGGGTTGGAGAGTAAGGAACACACCAGTAACGCCGGGATATTTGGCATGCCGGTCCGTGTTGCGTGTTGCGACAAGAACTGACAACGCGCAGGGTGGAGGTGATGCACTCGCTGCACTGCCTGAATACGTTGCGCAAGGCGCTGTCGCCGGAGTATTACGGGGGCGCGTCACATTTGGGGCCGGCGCACGCGCGCTCGCGCCTGTCGGTGCATCTCGGTACGTGGTTTTTCGATGCTGAAGGGAACGTCCTTGGAAGGAAATGGGTTGCTGACGGTCCCGCAAAGAGCATTGCTTTGAACAGGTCCGGCAGAGTCTTCAGTGCGCGGGCGATCTGACGCCCGTCGTGCTGAGGCCGTTGGGGGAAGACTCGCGGGGCGCGGTCGTGGGGACCCCGATGGTGCATACGTGTCGGAGCTGGGAGGCGTTGAGGACGTGGTATACCCAGCGGGGGGAGAGACATGGGAAGGTGGGTTAGGGGGGGTATTGAGTCCGACAGAGAGCAAGTTGTTTCTGGGTGTCTGGGGAGAGACGAAGACTTGACGAGGGGTCACTGAAGCCTCTCGTCGAGCGCTTGGCTGGGTAGATCTGTATACAGAACCACATACCATCGAATGGATACATGCAAGCATCATCAATCAGGTAGTTTAAACGCTCGGTTCGATCGGGGCTCTGTCCACGGTAGACGACTACAAATGCTGAGAACGAGGCGGCTTCCACAAGGTCACAATCGATGAATCTCTATCGGGTATCACGCATCTATATCAAAGGGAACTAGGCTACGGTGTCGTCTACTATGCCGACTTCGATACACTTGCCACAAACTCCATCAGGCTCGGATGTGGTGTAGCAGCATCCGCCGTCCACGTTTGCGACTGCGACGGCAAGGGCAACATGCCCCCCTCCGCCCCGACCAACCGACTGTATGAATCGGTTCCATGCGTCTCGAACATCTGGACGCTCAACTCGCTCCGCGACAGCTGAACCTTCATTTTCTTCTGTCGGCCGTCGGATGCGACCGCCAGCAACTCCCCGTGGTGCGGGTACGTCACTTCCCATGACAGCGGAGTGGTTTTGGTCTCTGATTTGACGGGCTGCCCCTGCCCGTGCGAGATGGTGGACACAATATCCAGCAGGAGGAAATGCGTGACCATCATCGCGACCTGATCGTGCTGCCCGATGCGACTCGGCGGCTGGACGTCCGGGTAGTGCGGCATGTTCAGGGCAATCTCAAAGTGCGTGCCAAAGGGCGGGACCAGCAAGTTGGTCCGCGTCTTCACATTGAATGAGGTTTGAGGGGTGATCAGATCGGCGGAGAAGGTCGACTCGAGCGGTAGGAGGAACTGCTTGACGAGACCCTCCACGGTCGGCACGGAACGATCGATGTGCGCGAGGTCGACGGAGGCGTATGGGGTCGCGGTGAATTTTGATTCGAGTCCCGCCGCACGGAGCACGCCGTACACATCTCCCAGGAACGACTCGAGCCACCGGACATGAAAGCTGTGTTGCAGGTACGCCATGGTCGGCCGCAGAAGCAGGTATTCGGGGACATGCCGCCGCTTCTGGGTCAACGGGGGCGGCGGCTGCGTGCGGCGGCGCCGATTCTGCCGGTGCGCGTAGGAGAGGAGAATGCGAATGGAATGGGCCAGCGCATCGGCCACGACCGTGTGCTCGAGGCTCGTCTCGCTGTCGTCGGCGTATGCTACATCGGGATCAACCAGGTCAAGGAGCACCTCTTCATCCTCCGACACCGAGAATTGGACCAGGTTCTGCCCTGTGGAGACCCCTTGGCTCCCCATAATCCGGGCCTCTCGCACCAGCTCGTAGAACAGCTCCTCCTCATACAGGGTATCTCGAGCTTGCAGGATCCGGCCTTCGATCGACTCAGAATCCTGGACCGCCGACCGGTACGGTTTCGAACATCCGGTGACCACCCCCCGGTTCTTCACGCGCACACGCACCGTCTTGGCCTTGGCCGGCACCAGGCCCTTGTCCAGTATCAATCCACCGTCCTCCGATCGCCGTAATGCTGCGAGGCCGCGGTCGCGGAAAATCGGGGTAGCTATGAAGTGATTAGCTCAACTGGTCAATCCCAACTCAGCGATCCCCCTGGGAAGACATACCCTCTAAGAATCCATATTGAACCCCCAACGCCTGCCCCTCCCGCGGCAACCGGCACACCTTCCAGCCCTTGTCCTTGACGGCCAACACCTCGCTCCAGTATCTCGTCTCGGACGCGACCTCGGTTTCCAGCCGGGCGGCGGACTTGAGCAGTTTGTCCGCGGCGGCGTTGAAGCTCTGCAGGCGCCAGCCCCGCGACACGGCTTTCGCATCTCGCACGGCGGCTTCGGACTTGGGCGGGGGGTTGACGAGTTCGGCGGTGAGGGAACCGAGCGGCGCCACTTGCTTCAGAAAGGCGGACATGGAGGTTTCGGCCTGACGCGGGGTGTATTTGGAGAGGAGGAGTGAGATGAAGTCGAGCGCGAACATTGCTTCCATGTGTGCCTGCCTGCTGAGCTTTAGCCGGCCGTTTCCCAGCGATGAACCGGGAGGGGAGGAGAACGTCGCCTACATGGCAAACTGGGTGATTTCTGCACGCTTTTTGTACAATTGGTCTAAGCGCTCTGTTGTGTCCAGGTCCACGGATGCTCCCTCGCCCTCCTCATCGTCGATGGTGTATTCCTTGTTCTTCTCCTCCTCGATCTTTGCGCGGAGCGTCTCCTCGTTGACATCGCGGAAGGATCCCCACTGGGCACTGATCTGAGCGATTTCGACGGGGAGGAGATCCTGGTGGTCGCGTTCTTCAATCAAGGGCCGTAGAGGGAGGGTGAATTGGTC
Organism: Aspergillus clavatus NRRL 1; assembly: GCF_000002715.2. NCBI lineage: Eukaryota > Fungi > Ascomycota > Eurotiomycetes > Eurotiales > Aspergillaceae > Aspergillus > Aspergillus clavatus. The sequence continues at coordinate 198,319 of NW_001517096.1, read as the reverse complement.
GGACATGGTGTGTCGAGAATTGTCTCCTGTCGTTGTTGTGACTGGAATTCCGTTGGATGGAAAATGGAGTGTAGGAGTGTTTGGGAGATGGTGATATCATCACGTGATATCTAACATCATGAGGTTGGCCAGAATAGAATCTCGCAAGGAATACTCAAGGATTGACATTATTGAACTGAAAAAGGGTACGGGAGTGAATTCGATGTCTTGGTTAATTGGCTCGAATCGGTTAGAGCGGGTCTACAATGTGCAAGACGACTGTTGACTTTTAAGCTGTAGATTTATATATCTCCGTCACCAGTTTGTTAGGTAGGATTTTGGTATTATGGTTCAGTTGAGCAGAACGACATTTATCTTCATAGCCAGAGAACAAGAAAGCTAGGCCCCTGCATCAAATCTGATACTATCAGCTCAGCTATATTGACCTTTACTTCTCCTCGATAATGAGCGTCATGGCCTGCAGAGCCCAGTCGAGTCCTCGAGAGTCGAGACTAGTCAGGACAAATTCCCAGTAGATAGTTCATGCCATCATGCATCATTATTGTTGAATCGAGGTAGTAAAGCCAAGCATTGGACGACATCCTGTGGCTTACAGCACCAGGAACCAAGCTCCACGGCTGGAAGTGGGAGTCGTCGGTACTCGGTTCAGTCGAGGACAGTGTCCAGTCGACTACGAGTGTACACAGCGAGCGACTACATTGTACTCCACTGCTGATGTCAAGAGACAACCTGGTTTGCACGGAGCCAATATTCAGCACTCAGCAGTCATGATTGTACAGATCACCAAGAATTAGGCAAGTTAGAGTGCTGACTCTGCCACTATCGAACTATCAGGCCACAGTCAATTTTGCTTGTACTGTTATATAAGTAGAGATTATTACCTAAGAGCGCGTCAGGAGCGACATGATTGGGCAAAAGGTCTCCACGTGACTGCCAAGCCACTAAGCCCAAACTAGCTACACCGTGACGTCGACACCTCAGGCTGGCCGGAGCCAATCGGTGATGCAGTGAAACACGGTCAATCCTCACTTGTCACTCGGTAGTGCCAGGACTACTGCGAACTACAAAGGAGGACTAGGCAAGTGAGTTAGTTGATTGCAGGGATTGGACCAGGCAGATGGAGAGGTGGTGTTGTCGGTATCAGGTTGTTAGCAGTTGTTGTTATGGTTGCTGCTGCTCACCACTCTCTGTCAGTCAGCCCATCAGTCTCTTGTCGGTCTGCTCCTTTTAATAAGAATCTCCTTTCATCTCCCATCTCTCATCGAACTCTCCATGAGATTCATCCATAGTCCATACTCCCATACTCCCATACTCCCATACTATCTCCTTAACTGCTGGTGTAGTCATCATTGAACCCGCTCGCTCAAGTCTGTGACGTACCCTTTCCCACTCCCGCTTTCTCTCACCGGAATTCTTCCCCCCCCCCCCTCCCCCACCACCACCATCTGGTACCACTATCACCACCACATCATTATCATCACAACTCTTTCTCAGAGCTTCTTTCTGCTCTCCGTTCGAGCTTTGTTTTGCTTCTTTTTTTCAATTGATCTCTGTATCCATTTGCTCCTGTCCATTGATTTACGGCAATCATCGACAGGATGGATCCCGCAAAAGCGCCCGTCGAACCCCCCAAGAGACGCCGCATCGGTGTCCTCACCTCGGGTGGTGATGCTCCTGGTATGAATGGAGTGGTGCGGGCCGTCGTCCGTATGGCCATCTACTCCGACTGCGAAGCCTACGCCGTGTTCGAGGGATACGAAGGTCTGGTACATGGAGGGGATATGATCCGTCAGCTGCACTGGGAAGACGTGCGGGGCTGGCTCTCCAAGGGTGGCACACTGATCGGGTCGGCTCGCTGCATGTCTTTCCGGGAACGCGCGGGTCGTCTCAAGGCCGCGAAGAATATGATCCTGCGGGGCATCGACGCGTTGGTGGTCTGCGGTGGTGATGGCAGTTTGACCGGTGCCGACGTCTTTCGCTCGGAATGGCCTGGGCTGCTGGAGGAACTGGTCAGCCACGGGGAATTGACGGCGGAGCAGATCAGGCCGTACACAGTGTTGAACATTGTCGGCCTGGTGGGTTCGATCGACAACGACTTGTCCGGCACAGACGCCACCATCGGCTGCTATTCCTCGCTCACCCGCATTTGCGACGCCGTTGACGACGTTTTCGACACAGCCTTTTCACACCAGCGCGGTTTCGTTATCGAGGTCATGGGTCGGCACTGCGGCTGGCTGGCCTTGATGTCCGCCATCAGCACCGGGGCCGACTGGCTGTTCATCCCCGAGATGCCTCCGCGCGACGGATGGGAGGATGACATGTGCGCCATGATTACCAAGGTAAATTTTTTTTTTTTTTTTTGGGTTTGGGTCTGCAATCAAATGAGAGAGCTGACTCCATCGTAGAACCGCAGAGAACGCGGCAAGCGTCGCACGATCGTCATTGTCGCCGAAGGTGCTCAAGACCGCAGTCTCAACAAGATCTCCAGCTCCACCATCAAAGACATCCTTACACAACGCCTGGGGCTGGATACCCGTGTCACCGTGCTGGGACATACTCAGAGAGGAGGACCGGCCTGCGCATACGACCGCTGGCTGTCGACCCTGCAGGGCATGGAGGCCGTGCGCGCCGTCTTGGACATGAGGCCGGAATCGGCTTCGCCCGTCATCACCATCCGTGAGAACAAGATCATGCGCACGCCCTTGATGGACGCCGTGAAGGAAACCAAGGAGGTGGCGCAGCTGATCCATGAGAAGAACTTTGAGGCGGCCATGAAGCTGCGTGACGCTGAGTTCAAGGAGTACCATTTTGCCTATCTCAACACCGCCACCCCCGATCATCCCAAGATGCTCGTCCCCCATCACAAGGTGTGTTGCTTATCATCCTAAACCCCCTCTTTTCTTTTCTTTTTTTTCCTTTCCCCAACTAACTGACCGAACAGAAAATGCGAATTGCCATCATCCACGTTGGTGCCCCCGCCGGCGGGATGAACCAGGCCACCCGTGCGGCGGTCGCGTACTGCCTCACCCGGGGCCACACCCCTCTGGCCATCCACAACGGCTTCCCCGGTCTGTGCCGACACCACGATGATAAGCCGGTCAGCTCAGTGCGCGAGGTCGAGTGGCTGGAGGCGGACGCGTGGGTCAACGAGGGCGGTTCGGACATTGGCACCAACCGCAGCCTGCCGTCCGAGGACATTGAGACTACGGCCATGTGCTTCGAGAAGTACCAGTTCGACGCGCTGTTTGTAGTCGGTGGGTTCGAGGCGTTCACGGCCGTGAGCCAGCTGCGGCAGGCGCGCGACAAGTACCCGGCCTTTAAGATCCCCATGGTCGTGCTGCCGGCGACGATCTCGAACAACGTGCCGGGCACGGAGTACTCGCTGGGCAGCGACACGTGTCTCAACACGCTGATCGAGTTCTGCGACGCCATCCGGCAGTCGGCATCGTCGTCGCGGCGCCGGGTCTTCGTGATCGAGACGCAGGGCGGCAAGTCCGGCTACATCGCCACCACGGCGGGTCTGGCGGTGGGCGCGACGGCCGTGTACATCCCTGAGGAAGGGATCGACATCAAGATGCTGTCCAACGACATTGACTTTTTGCGGGAGAACTTTGCCCACGACAAGGGCGCGAACCGGGCGGGCAAGCTAATTTTGCGTAACGAATGCGCGTCAAGCACGTATACAACACAGGTGATCGCGGATATCTTCAAGGCGGAGGCGCACGGGCGGTTCGAGTCGCGGGCGGCGGTGCCGGGTCATTTCCAGCAGGGCGGCAAGCCGTCGCCGATGGACCGGATCCGGGCGCTGCGCATGTCGATCAAGTGCATGCTGCACCTGGAGGCGTTCGCGGGCAAGACGCCGGACGAGATCGCGGCGGACCCGATGTCGGCGACAGTGATCGGCGTCAAGGGGTCGCACGTGCTGTTCTCGGCGATGGGCGGGCCCGACGGGCTGGAGGCGACAGAGACGGATTGGGAACGCCGGCGTCCCAAGACTGAGTTCTGGCTGGAGCTGCAAAACTACGTCAACGTTCTCTCGGGGCGCGCGGAGGCGGGCAAGAACATGTGGACGTGCTATGAGAGTATGCCTCCTGTCGTGCATGAAGATTCAAGTTAACTGGGATACAGCGATTACGCCGGGTGCGCCTACTTCGCCTTAGTCGAATCGAACCCTTCGTCGAATGTGGTACGAGGATGTGTGATGATAAAAGCGGACGATCTAATCTACGATTGTTGATGATACACTCGGTGCAGCTTGCCAGGATGAGGTTTTGATATGATAGTCCAATGATTTAATGCATCCATCCCATCTCCATCATCATTCCAAGTCAATGGAAGCCCCGTCATATTTCTAGTAATAGTGTTTGTATTCTGTTCCAGTTCCTGTATCAAACACGAGAACTACGTGTTCTTTCTGGACCGCGCAGGGGAAGGTTTAAATCCGATCCGGTGTTAAGACGGGGTTTGATTTTAGCTGCGTCTACCTACATAGTAGATATCTATGCTCCGTCGTTTGCCTCATGATGTTAAGACGTTGAAAAGAAGGAGATAAGGTATTAAGGTCCCTTTTCTCCGTGCCTAACCGTGAGTACTAGGTATGAAAGTCTTAACTCCGATCCTGCCATTGCCATTCGCTAACCCCTGCAAGTATAGCCGCCTAGCGGTCCAATACTGAAGAGTCAGTGGGCAGATAACTACTTATAAAAGGGGATTACCGGAAAAGGGCATTTGGCGATCACGCGGTGGTTGTTGGTTCATCTCCCTGTTCATAGGGATCGACGTATCTCCTCAAGAACCGCTCTGTTCAGGGAGGAAATATATCCTTCCCCAAAGCTACATCTAATTGTCCGAAGCCTTTCTCATCAGAACCGATGGCCGTAGGATACGCCAGAGACCAGCCTCCGGGCTTCGTCAACCGTATCGAGCGGGTGGCCATTGTCGGAGTGCGTCTACCTACACTCCACTCCAGTCCACTTCAGCTCCAACTCCAACTCCAGCGGAAAATATACATATAGATAGGGCAGTGCTGACTGAATGAGACTCAAGGCCGGCGGATCCGTTGGAAGACATCTCACGGAACAACTCGTGTTACACGGCAAGCACGTCGTCACAGCCATCACCCGGCCCGGGAGCAACAAGACAATGCCCGAGGGCGTTCGGGTCGCCCGGGTCGACTACACCAGCGACGACGACGACGACGAGAAGGCTCTCGTGGACGTCCTCCGCGGGCAGCAGGTCCTCCTAATCACGATGAGCAACATGGCGCCGCCGGACACGATGCTCAAACTCATCCGGGCAGCCGCAACAGCCGGCGTGCCGTACATCGAACCAAACTGGTACGGCCACGACGCGGCCAACAACGCGCTCTGCGACGAAAGCATGATCAGCGGCAAGCGGGACCGGGTCCTGGCCGAGATCCAGCGGCTCGGCGTCAGCTCGTATCTGCTGCTTGTGTGCAATTTCTGGTATGAGTGGAGCTTGGGGGGCGGGCCGAACCGGTTCGGGTTCGATTTCGTCCACCGCACCGTCACCGTCTTCGATGAGGGCACTGAGCCCATCAACACGACGACGTGGCCGCAGTGTGGCCGGGCCGTGGCGCGGCTGCTCAGTCTGAAGCACCTCCCGGACGACGAGAACGACCGGGCCCCGACCCTGTCGCGGTTCCGGGACGGCTTGGTGTATGTTTCGAGCTTCAGGCTGACGCAGCGCGAGATGTTCGAGAGCGTCAAGCGCGTCACCAAGACCACCGATGCGGACTGGACGATCCTCCAGGCCTCGTCCCGGGAGCGGTACCAGAAGGGACGGGAGGGGAGGCAGCTGCAGGATTGGAGTCTGTATACCCGCATGCTGTACAGTCGGATGTTCTTCCCGAACGGGGGCGGCGATTATGAGTCCCAGCGGGGGTTGGATAATGAAGCACTTGGTCTACCGGTGGAGGATCTGGACGAGGCCACCGCCGAGGCCATCCGCATGGGCCAGAACAACCAGGTTCCGTTTTCGCACTGAGATGGACTTGACCTGGGCTATTCAAGTTTCCTAGCATTCCTTACGGATGCAAGAAAAAAAAAAGATTACAATTCCCATAATCATCGGCGCATGGAAATACCTCCCCACCAATAGTTCCAGTCCCTATACTCCGTAGAATCGTACTCGCTATTAATTATAGACGCAATAGTAGTATAGTAATAGGTAGGTTCATTCACCTCCCTTCCAACTCCTCCAATTCATCCAGCAGCTGCACCGTCTCCGCCGGTCCGGCAATCCACGCCGTCGTTGACGCCAGGCGCGCCTACACATCCATTGAGGTCAACATCCACCTACACAACCACTGCCAAGAGGAAGGGAAATACCTTGAAATCATTCGCGCCGGCGGACAGAAACTGGTCGCCGACGTGGAGCGTGCGGCTCGGCTCGATGCCCCCGAAGTATTGCTGGCACGCGCGCACACCCCACGACTTGTCGCCGATGTCGACGAAGACGTCGTTGCCGCCTGTCCGAGAAACAAAATTACAACATTAGTAACGTGACATGAGTAACGGGAGTGTGCAGGGTGGATGAGTAAAGGGGTGGTGGATGAGAGAAAAAAAAAAAAGAAAAAAAAAAGGAAAAGGAGGGAATGGAGATACCGTTAAAAGCACAAAAAGGGAGTCGCTCGCCCACCGCGGAGCGCTCGACGGTATTCTGCACGACGAGGACGGTCTCCTCAAGCTGTTCGCGGTGGAGCTTTGCGCGGTCGAGCGGGTAGACGCCGACGGCGCGGTCCTTGCGGAGGACGGCGACGGGGAGGTTGAGGTTTGCGGCGCAGGCGCGCAGGGACGACTCGGCGATGTCGAGGAGGGCGGCGATGTCGGACTGGTTCCAGGCCTTCATTTCGTCGAGGAGCCAGTGGTCGCGGGGGACGGGGGCGAGGCGGTGCGGGGCGTCGGCGTCGAAGCGGAAGAGGTAGTTGCTTTCGCCGCCCATGATGATGAGGTTGGATTTCTGGGTTGGGGTGAGGCTGGTGCTGGCGTGGACGGCGTCGAGCAGGCCGCCCAGCCGCTCGTAGTACTTGGCGGCCTCGGTGTAGCCGGCGGCGGTGACGATGCCGATGCGCACGCCGCGGTGCAGCAGGCGGAGCAGACGCGGGATGGCCGGGTTGTCGGGCGTGAGGCAGGCGCCGTCGTCGTAAAGGGTGACGTCGCCGTCGAAGGTGACGAGGTCGATGCCGCAGCCGGATGATGATGATGGGGAGTCCGGGGATGACCCGGACCCCCGCACGAGGCCCAGCAGCTGCGCTGTGTTGAGCGTGAGGCGGATATCGTTGAAGGAGGGGGCGACGAAGCGGCGGCGGCTGATATAGCGCTTGCGGTCCTGGTAGTTGAAGGCGTCCTCGAGCGGGAGCGGGCTGAAGAACGAGCCCACGGTGGGGACGAGCAGCTTGAGTTTGGATTTGCCAGGGGCGCTGGTGCGCTCATGGTGGACTATCCTATCTCCTTAGAACCCAAAACCTCTACACTTAATTCTTCCAGGAAGGCTAGACGCACTATGATCGGCAATGAGCTTCTCGACGTCACGGAAGATCTCGGCGTAGCGCTGGTGCGTGTCGGCCGCGACGGCGACCAGGTTCTCGCTGTGTTCCTGGTAGACGGCGGTGGGCTGCGAGTGCAGCACGAACGGGACCGCCAGGAGGCCCTGATTCATCCGGTGAGGAGTGTTCTTTGTTCAACAACTCGCTGGCTGGCTGGCTGACTCACTTTGATCCATTCAATCTGGAATCGTCAGTATTAGAGGCTTAGCTATGCTTAGCTTGAAGAGGAACTTACTAACTGATCGCGGCGGTGCGACTACGGAGAAGGGAGTCAACGACATTGTCTGTCCTCTCGACCTGGACCGGACGAGCATACCTTGAGAGCATCTACACAGTAGGTTAGAACTGTAAAGAGATACAAAGAGACTGATACTTGGGAACATACATTCAACGCGATATCTGGTAGTCATGATGATGATTAGTGATGAAAGTAGGAGAGAGAAGAGAGAGAGAGAGATGGAAGAAGAGAAGAGAAGAAGAGACGGTGTTGTTGTTGTTGTTGTTGTTGTTGTTGTTGTTCCCCCGCTTTGGGCTTCACTTCAGGGGCGCCAAGACTGACACGTCTGAGGTTATCCAGTTGATGTACTCCGTCTGTGCCAGTACCACAGGCTAGAAAGAAGAGAGATAAGAGTATCTAGATCAGGATCAAGAAACATCTAGCCCTTCACACAGCCTCCATCTCTGAAGAAGACACAATATGACTCATCCCCAGTCACCTCGCTGCACCGGCCTGATTCGCCAATCCCCCGGAATCAAGCTCGCTCGCCAAACAGGGGCTTAGACGCACTAGACAGAGACGAGTCCCCTAGTCCGATTATCGTCGCCGGTGATTTGCCATGACGCAAACACTCACCCAGAAAGCAGAGGGCGGGATCGTGCTGTAGTGCTGGTCTCGTATTCGGTGGTTGTACAGTCATTATGATGGTTGTCGTCGTCGTCGCGGCAGCCTGAGGCATATGCGCAGCCTATCACTTTGTCGCGGCTGGGAGCGGCATTTGGGGGAAATGAGAGACATATGGCCAGTCATCTCATTGTAGAGTTACATCGAGTCGGAGTCATATGGAATTACTCAGGGTTGTTTGCAGGGGGGGGGGGGATGTCTGGAAATGGTGCCATGCTGGGGATATATATACCGCATAGTTGAAGTAGAGTAGAGATAACAATCGCCACCAACAAACAGACATCATCAAGATGGTGAATACAAACACAAATCCAAGCGCGAACCACTCGAGCCGGAGTTCTAGATCTAGGTCTAGCTCGAGCTCGAGCTCAAATCTGCCCCCATCAGACCCTCCTCCTCCATATACCCCCTCCGAAACTACCACCACCACCACGACAACGACAACCTCAAAACACTCATCCACACCACGCTCATACTCAGCATCAGGCTCAGCATCTTCCACCTACAGCGCCCTCACCCACGGCCTCCAAGTCCCCTCCCGCGCAGACTACTTCACCTCCGGCTTCGTCTACCCGCCCGTCCTCCGCGACTTCGCCATCACACCCACCCACTGGACGCAGTTCACACATGAGCTCGCCACACACGTAAAACTGTCCCGCGGGCAGTGGGTCACAACCGTCGCGAAGGCGCTGGGCGCGCTGGCGCTCGGCGGGACCATGCTGGGCGTGCTGGGGGCCGTGCCCGCAGTGCTGGTGGGGCGCAAGGCGCGCCGGAATCGAGAGGAGATGAATCTGGTTATTGCGGCGGCGGAACCGGTGGCGGAGGTGGAGGTGGAGAGGGATGGGGATGAGGATGTTCTGGGGAAAGGGGAGAGAAAGGCTGGGGCGCTGGCGAGGACGGTGCAGAGGTGGAATGAGACGTTCTTCAGGCCGAGGGGGTTGCGTGTGAGGGTTGAGGTGCCGTGGGAGGGGCTTGAGGAGATGGACGAGATGGAGGTGAGTGGGCGGGAGCGACGGGGGAGAAAGGAGGAGGGTGTCAGGGAGGATGCGGCGAGGAAGGCGAGGATTGTGATTGTGCCGGTGGATTCTTAGTCGTCTGGTATTAAACTAGATCATAATCATATCAAAAGTACTGCATGACAAATGATACTGCCTACACCCTCGTATCCTCCGTATGTGTCGCCGTCGCTCGCGTCTCTTCCGCCACCTGCGCCTTCTCCGACAGCACCAGATCCCGCTGCTCCGCGTCCCGGTTCCCGTACAACCCGATCTTGTACCACGGCAGCTCGAACAGCCGGTCCATGCTCTCCAGCGACCGCCCTGCCGTCTCCGGGATGCTCACCAGCACCCACAGCCCGCCCACGATCGTCACCGCCGCAAAGCACCAGAACGTGCCCTTGGGCGTGATGCCGCCGTCCGCCGTGGCGAGCAGCATGTTCGGCACCGCGCGCGAGTTCCCGTACTGGTTCGCAAAGTGCAGCGTCATCGTGATCGACGTTGCCAGCGCCCGGATCCGCAGCGGGAACAGCTCCGCCGTCAACAGGTACTGCATCGAGTTCCAACCCAGCGCCCACCCGAACCCGGACAGGTAGATCATGGCGATCGCGCCCCGGCTGATCCCCTTCTTCGACGCGGGGAGCACAAAGTCGTCCATGATCCCCATGCTGGGCACGCCCGTCAGGAACCCCGCCACGTAGATCATTGCGATCGCCTGCAGCGTGATCCCGATGAGCAGCGCACGTTTGCGCCCGATCACGTCGACCAGGAACAGAGCGCAGGAGATCGCCGCGACAAGCTTGATGATGCCGAACACCCCCGTGACCAGCAGCGACTCGTTCGAGCCTGTGATTCCCAGCAGCTTGAACAGGTCCGGCGCGTACAGCGTGATCGACCCCGCTCCAGACCACTGAGAGAGGATCTGCGACATAGCCGCAAGGTATATCCGGTACAGGTTCTTGGGGATTAGGAATGTCTCCCGGAGCATGCCGAGCCAGCCCGCGCCCATGGTGGCTTCGAGCTCCGCCTGGTGCGACTGCTCGATGGCTGTGATCTCCTGCAACACGTACTCGTGGTCCTCAGGCAGATGCCGCAAGCGCGCGAGATTGCGTAGCGCCTGTTCGTATTGACCTTTCTTGACCAGGAACCGCGGCGACTCGTACTGGAGGAAGGAGAGGAGGAAGATGAGGCCGGAGAAGATGATGTGGAGACTGGTTGGGACCTCCTGTGCTTTGTCAGTATGAGTCTTCTCCCCGAAGGCAGACGACTAACCCATCGTTTGTGTGTGTTGTCGCCCAGATTGACCTGACAGCCGTAGTTGGTAAAGTACGCGAGGACGATACCCAGATACACGAAGCCCGTGAAGACGCAAGTACACAACCCCCGGATAGACGCGGGTGCCTACGCAATCTATCAGTATACGCACTTGCAACCGCAATGTGACCCTTACAATTTCTGCAAGATACACCGGGCCAACCACAACCGTCTGGCCCACACCCAGCCCTGCAATGAAGCGACCGGCGTAGACCGCACCCAGGTTTCCGTTCGCGCCCATGAAGATGGCGATGCCGACAATCCATAAAACACAGAGCTGCCGGGTGGCCCAAATCCGACCGATGCGATCACAAACCACAAACGCACTAAGCAGTCAGCACTGTACCTGACTAATTGGGCAGGGACTTACAATAGAGCACCTCCGACGGACCCTATCTGCACCATCGCCGACACATTCGCCTTGATGTTCGTCTGTTCGACCGCGCTGTACTCGCTGAAATGAATCGTCCGTTGGAAATCCTTCGAGTTGAAAGCACCCGAGATCAACCCCTCATCCACGCCGCGGGCAGCGCCCATGAGACCAAAGGAAAGTACGGCGAACCATAACCGCCAGTTGAAGACCTCTTTTGGTTCGGGGAGGTTCCTCTGCCGGAAGATATTGATGGGTTTTTTTGCGCCGCCTGCCATATCGTTTGTTACAACCAGGTGAAGTAGATGGAGAGGATGTGCCTGGTAGTGCCAGCCAGAGGGAGGGGGAGACGATCAGCTGGGGTTTATATCCCTTGCATCTGATACTGCCTCGAACGGTGAGGAAGAAAGGCGGGGTCAAAGACAGAAATTAAGACATTGAGCTTGAGGCAAACCTAATTGCATAGCCGACGTCCTGAGGCACGACGAGCATATTCCGGAAGAGAATGAACTGGCTACCGACGCTCACAGGTTGCTCAATGCTGGCAAGCAACTGGTGTCAGGCGACCAAGCCAAGCACTGCATGTGGCTCCTGGTCCAATCAAGGCTTGGTCAAGACTTGGGTGCTGTGGCGTGCAAGCTTATTGCGCATTGACTTAGCATGGTAATCGAAGCCATCTGCTTATGCTTAAACTCTCTCAATGAGTGGATTGATGGAACGACGAGGAGCAGCTGTTGTCATTAGACACAAGCTCTCTCGCAGCATACTCGCATCTTCATCGTCCAAACAGCATCACACTATCCAAATGAGTCGTTTCTCTCTCAACATCTCCTTCCCCGCAAACCATCGGCTGTATCCCGACGCATCCCTGTCATACCACCAGAATTATAACCAAAGTCCGCCAGTCAGGAGCCCTGGATAAATGCCTCCACTATTCACCGACCCCATCTGTGTTGGGGTAGAGTAGCTAGGCCAGATCACGATGCAACTCTTGTCGAATCGAAGCGCCCGGTTTCAGTTGGGTTGCATTTGCATTCGTGTAACGCCGATCAATGTCATCATCGATCGTCGGCCGTTGCGAGGCAGCTTTGACCAGAACACCGCTAAGCAGCACGCCTGGGCAGTAGCCAGGGGGGATGAACGTGGGACTGGAGGGGGCTGCCATTCGGGAACTCCAGATTGGAGCGGAACGGTATCGATCGTAGAGGTCATCGGAGACCCCGAGGAAAAGGAAACGTGGAGGATATCGCTAGCTGGTCCTCCGTAGCGTTAGTGTGACTGTCTCATTTGCTGTCTGTTGTACTCTGTAGTTATGCAGTGATGTTGATGGTCAACGTGGGGGACAACACAGTGTGGCGGAGGGAAATAAGGTGGTGATTAGCAAGCAAGGTTAATCCACTGCCCCCGATTGGTCATATTTGGAAGGCAACAAACCACACTGAGACAACATGGCTGCATCAGAAGGAATACAGTTCGACTGGGACAATATACGGAGACTTCGGAGATGACCAAGTTATATTGATATTGTGGATACCCGTCACTCCATTTAAAACAGAAAGAAGATAAACATATTTCCAAACCCAACCCTCAATCTACACACGCCAGCGGAAAGCAGGGTTGCGCCAGTCAAGGTCCTGGATCTGTCGCTGCGAGAGACCAGCCAGCGCCTGGTCGACATTCACCTTGTCGCGCTTCTTGTTATCCCATACCATCCACGCCCACAGCAGCGCACCCGTGATCATGGTCGTGGCCGCGGTGGCCAGGTTCAGACCGTTGCCGATGTGGTAGTTGGGAGCATCGAATGGTAGGAAGGACCAGGTGGAGATCAGACCACCAACGTTGCCGAACATCACCGCGGTGCCAATGGCTGAGGAGCGCGCCGTGTCCGAGATAACATTGTTCGACACGTGGGCACTGCACAGCGCACCAAAAGCGAAGGCACCGCTGGCAATGAGGAAGGTCGCGCCGTAGCGGACCATGGGGTTGGTGCTGGCCAGGAACATGATGTATCCGATCATCATGAACGGGGCCCCGACCACAAAGAACACCACACGGTTGTCGTAGCGCCAGCTAAGGAAGGGGAACAACACTGTGAAGAACGCGCCCACGACATACGGGGGAACGGTGTGCAGCTGCTGGGAGACTACTGAGTCATGGGGATAGATAGTTCTGACAATGGTGGGCGCGAAGAAGGCAAGACCCTGCACCGTGATGTTGTTCAGGAGGAAGATAAAGGAGGTCACCAGGGTCACCGGGCTCAGGATACCCCGCAGAGTCTTGGCCTTGTCGATCTTGTCTAGCACCTCGGTGGTTCCGACACGCTCGGACTTGACGCGAGCAACGGCGAGGTCCTTCTCTTCCTGCGTGAGCCAGCGCGCGGTCTCGGGACGGTCGGTCAGTGTGAAGAACGAGATCACAGCTAATCCGATGGTGACAATGCCCTCAATCGCAAAGATCATGCGCCAGGTGCGCAGGCCGCCGAAATGATCCAGCTTCAGGATAGCGGACGCAAGCAGACCGCCAAAGGCACCGGCCAGCGGGGCCATGACAATGTAGAGGGACAGGCGGAAGGCTAGCTCACTGCGCCGGTACCAGCGAGACAGATAATAGGCGATGCCTGGCAGCATGCCTGCCTCGAAGATTCCCAGCACGAATCGGACGCCAGACGCGGCGCGGATGTCGTGGACAAAGGCCGTGCCGAGCGAGGAAATGCCAAAGCCCAGGGTCATCACGGGCAGGAACCAGCCGGGGCCAATCCATTTGCAGGCAATGTTGCTAGGGATTTCGAACAAGATGTAGGAGATGTAGAAGATAGACAGGAGAGCATTGTAGTCGTTGCCCTTGAGTCCAAGGTCTTTTTCGAATCCGGCGAGCTTGGCATTACCTGCGACGAGGAAATCTCAGTCAGCACTGGGCTGTATCCTGCAATCAACTGCATCGAGTATATCAACGTACCGATGTTGGCTCTGTCGATAAAACAAAAGAGATAGAGCAAGGCAACAGTGGGCACGATGTAGAGGTCAATCTTCAACCGCAGTCGTCTTTCCGCGGCACGATCAAACTCTACCAGGGCGTGACCATATTGGTCAGTCGCAAGTTGACCTCGGCTGGCAGCATCATGGGCTGTCTCATGAGCAAAGTGTTCTCGGTGATCCGCGGCACCCTTTTCGTCCGCCATCAGGGTGTTTTGTGGTGAAAAAGGCGTGACTTACCAAAATCCTGCGAGGGTTGATCACCTTCGTCCAGAGCAAAGCCCCCAGAACCCATGCGTGAAGGACGATTTATAGGTCCAGCTTTCGTCGGATAGGAGAATAAAGTCGGATCTGCCGAATCTCACAAACGGAACTGATAATCGGATATGCGTGGGGACCGCCTATGGAACCTGGGGTCGCCTAGATTAGAAACTGTGGGGTAGTGGTGACAGTGACAGTTGCTTCTGGGTACCTGAGCTTTCTTGAAGGCCAGTAATTGTCACTCTAGAGGAGCCTAACCAGAGTCGTGGCACAGCTTTGCGGTAGTCATAACACGGCAGATGCAGGCGTGGGACAGGTTAACAGAACTCAAAAGTCTTTTTTTTTTCCCCCCGAGGCATTCAACCTGAGACAGTAGGGCAAAAACGCTGAGTCAAGCCGCCAGGTTAGAGCCATGCTGCATGCATCTCATCTTCCCTATCAGTGAAAGCATTTATCAGTGATTGCTTGGCACAACCAATTTTGCAAATTGCCTAGTCCGAATTAGACTTTGAAGCTATTCCTCTCTTCGCCCGTCGGTACAAAGTCAAAACGAAGGCCTTGGCGTGTGTCAAGGTCTACGGGAAGCGACCATCGTCGTGATAAGGATTAGAACTGCAAACAGTCAGCCCTTTGTCATCAAAACGAAGGCATATCATCAGTGTGCTAATCATC
Source organism: Aspergillus clavatus NRRL 1 (assembly GCF_000002715.2). NCBI lineage: Eukaryota > Fungi > Ascomycota > Eurotiomycetes > Eurotiales > Aspergillaceae > Aspergillus > Aspergillus clavatus. Next base: position 183,267 of record NW_001517096.1, on the reverse strand, counting down.
TCAGTTGCAGCCTCTTCATCTGAGACGGTGTCTGCAGAGAAGATAGAAGAGATAAGGGAGGAAGGAGGGAGGCAGGAAAGAGGAATACTCCTGACAGCCTACTTACAGACTGGTGCTGATTTGTGGCGCTGTGCCAAATACTGTGCGCCTTGACTGGCCACTTCGAGACTGGGCCGGTATCATTCATGTGGCCAGTATGCAACTTGCAAAGACTCCAAGCCACCGAAGTTAGCTTCTTCTAACTTCTCCCCGCGTTTTATCCATTCCACTTCCACAATCACGGGAGTTCAGCTATGATGACCAATGGCAATATTGTGTGCAAAATATTACGAAATCAATACTGTGGGACTTGGCATGAGGGTCAAATAACCGATGGTATTCGAAGACCCACGGTTTCCCACCAGTCGGTTAGATTCACCGATGTTGACACTTGACAGCTTCCCTGGCTGAAGGGTTGGGGTGAAGGAACTTGAAGGTTGCTGGTGATGAAGAAGAAGAAGAGAAGGTTGACTCGAGTCTCGACCCGCCCAATGCACGTGATAGCTGCGCCTTCACTCTCCAGTCTCCATACGCGTAGGCCAAAACAAATACTCGAGTATAATAATGCATACTTGGTTGTCTGCTCTAACTGGGGAGAAAGGGAAAAGACAGCCATTTAGGGTTCTAGGATCCTCCTACATCTTGTCATGTCTTGCTTTTCGCTTAGCCTTACAAACATGAGCGAATGATTCAGGGGAGAAGTATAACCTTCCTACCACCCTCAAACCTTAGCCTGTTTCCTGGTCTCTTACTGACGCTTGTTGCGACTCAGCAGGCTTCCGTTCCACTGGAACAGCATCTACCGAGCTGTGCTTTATGGAGTGCTCCATACCATGGAGTTCTGCCTTGTAGAGCTTGATCCTTCTGGCTTCCAGGCGACGACAAGAGATCCCTGCGTCCCTTGGCAACCCATCAGGTCGATGTCACGGTTTTGCCGCTGGGCTAGAAAAGCCTTGGAACGCTAATAACCACTCTCCCATTTGACCGTATCTCTGCATTATCATCGGATAATGGGGTCGGTTCTCGGAATTTGGCCGCAGTTACTCCAATTTCAATGGTGTGGCGAGGGCTTAAGGGTGCAACAGACTTCACTCTGTTCCCTCCTCGTCAATGATAATACCTCTTGACTACAGCTAATAACCTGGGTCTTGAAATCTAGGCGTCCTTGGCTCGAATAGCGTCGAAATAGTATCAGTGACATTTCCCCCCCGTCTTTCAAGGACTCCGTTCAGTAACGCCCATTGGGAGTCTAATATTCGAGTATTGAGCTGCCCCGGCGGGCAAGCAGGCTTTCCTTATGGTTTCCCTTCACAAAGGACGTACCAACATACAGACAGCAGCTCGCAGTCTCGAGAACACGAACAAAGAAGTTGAGTACATCGCAATTTGGCCATTCACAGGCCAAAGGGGCTGTCTGTGCTGATAGTCTCGATGGCTCCCTTCCTGAAATATCCCCAATCAGCATTTCAACTGTGAGAATACCTGGCTTGTAGACACCGTGACGATATCTCCGTGGTTTGTCATTATTGCAGGAGTTCCTCGTAGGCGGAAAGGCCGGAATTACGGATGACTCACGTGACGTAATTCCGAAGTTCTCCCCGGTGCATCAAGGCAGGCACAAACTTATCACAAGCCTGGCATTGGTGTATGCCGGACAACTAACATCCGAATGTCAGAACGATCTGAGTCTCATCAGCCTTCTGGTTGGCGAATCCCTAAGGCCTGTCAGGAGTGCAGAAAAAGAAAGATCAAGTGCAATGGGATCAACCCCTGCAAGACTTGTCAACTGCGGAATACACCATGTGTCTACCGCGATGTAGTGCGACAGCGTAAGAAGAAGCATCACGACAGACATGATGCTTCCATTGTCGAAGATCATGTCCTTCAGGATGCTACGCACTCTGATCACGGTGGACGGCAGTCATCTCCGGTTCGTCCCCAGTCTGGCGGTCACCGCAACCAGTCCGCCAGCTATACCTTTAACAACAGTGTTTCAGCCACACACATGGCGTCTCCATCGTGCCAAGTCCAGTTATATTATGGGCCAACGTCTCACTTTACACTCATGCACGAGATGTATCGGGGGCTTGTGTCGAACTGGGCCGCCCGTCCGAAGGAACCGCAAGGTGAAGTCGAAGAAGCCGGTGCTGGACTGGATATGTTTAGTTTCCGCAGCATCTTCTTTGGAACGCCTGCCGAAACATGTGCCACCAGTCCGATCTCTGGTGCTTCAGCAGCGTCCCTGATGTTCTTGCCGTACGAGCTGGCTAGACTATTCTTGCAGCGTTTTTTGTCTTCCCTCTATGCTTTAGTTCCCTTTCAACCCAAACAAAGCTATGAGCAGCAGTTGGATCAGCTATATAGCTCATCCTTCAATGCGGGGTCTGATACTTGTGCTCATTACATTCTATTAATGATCCTGGCCACGGGCGCGCTGGGTACGCGGCATTATCGCTGGGGCGATCTGCTGTTCGAGCGTGTCAAGGCAGCTTCTTCCTCCTTGGACGATGTCGTGAACCTCGAGACCGTACAGTTGTTGCTAATAATGATAAGTACTTTCCTGGGCATGACAGGATGACAGTGTACCTAACTATTCCAGCACGCCCATTACCAGACCGAGCAAGGTCGACCGAATTCCTCTTTTCTTCACCTGGGAACGGCGGCAAGAAAAGCCATCTCTGCTGGGTTGCATAAAGAGTCGCCCACTGAAGGAAAAGGGGATCCGGAAGGAGTTGAAAGAAGGCGTGTAGTCTTCTGGTCCCTATACTTTTATGAAACGTCCGTCCTTTGTGCTCGACTTGTCGAACTGGTTTGCTAACAGGCAATAGCTGGATTTGCTTTCACCTCGGTCGACCAAGCTCGTTGTTTGCTACTGATGCTGGGATTGCTCCTCCGCAGGATCCATTTATTCTTGTGCTCATCCATCTGTCAAAGGTCATGTCACGATCGGCAAATGAAATATACGGCCGACCGCACGATTCGTTGCTGCAGATGTGGAGGATCGCGCGGTCCATCTCGGATGATCTGCGCTGTTACGATTCCAAGATGCAACAGGCCCTTGGCTTTGGCCTGGATAGGTGTGCGCAGCCAGGCGATGTCGGGGTCCGTCAAGCGATCTTAGTAACGCGTAAGTAGCCTTTATTGGCATGACTGGACAGGCCCAACTAAGAGGCTAGTTTACTATCACACGATCCTCCTGACCTTCCGGCCATTTCTGATATTTCGCGGGCGATGGCGACGCGACATGCAAATGTCAACTCCTCAAGCTGGAAGCAGCACGGCGAAACGCCCCACAGAGATGCCAACTTGGCTTAACGAGGCCTGTGAGCATGCGATCAATGCTGCGTGCCGGACTCTACACCATTTGTGCGAAGCAGCTATCGTCAATGAACTGGTTCGGGTGGGTGTCGTCATCCGCCAACAGCTGCTTCACGGCTTCTCGCTTACCAATTTCTAGGAACTGCGGTACCATGGTTTCTTTCTCACAAGCGCCTGCTTTGCACTCATGTACGACTTTATGTACAACGATGAATTTGCCGCTCGACACCTCCCCTGGGTCCATGTCGGTCTTCAGTGCCTCGGGGCTATGCGACCAGACGATCCAATCACAAGCTCAATTTCAGCTATACAGACAGTTTTGCGGAAACTACATCCGTCCTATGAATGGACGCCCGCTAGCGGGACTAGCAATCAATCTCATGACCCGGAGTTTGGATCCCCATCATCCGCGCGCCCCTATTTGACTAGCATGGGCCCGGACCACATGAATGCACCCCGTGAAGTGTTGCCTCATGAAGGCTGGATGGGAGGTATCCTTCCGGCATTGCCTAACATGCAAGGCTATCCGCTCCAGAGCGACATTCCCGAGGCCGCTGCCAGTGCGGGAAGCAGCGAGGACCTGCCTGACTTTACGCTGTCGGACATGGGCTGGGACTTTAATTTTTCTACGATGGACCTGGAGGCATTCTTCTCCATTCAACCAGATGTCAATCCTTCCCACGCAGTGTAGTACGACGGCGTGGGACGATTTGTAGCCGGAGTATTCTTGGATGGGACATTTCCTACCCACCAGCCTGAGAGCAAGAATGATCCTGCTGCTTCGTATTCATTTCTAATAATGAAAACACCCCCTTTCCTAGGCCACATCTGGAGCTCGATGATGAATGATCCATCACTGCGACACAATCAACAAGGACAACATTTAAGCCTAGCTCTACATAGAGCCTAGGAAACTCCACAAACGGAGCTGATGGCAGCTTACAAACACCTTGGCTTTGGAATCATTTTAAAGAATCCATTATATCGATGTAAATGCTAGATCCTTGGGTCGACAGTAGAAGGGCGCAATTGGAATTCCCGTCTCCGAACTATATACTCCTATCGCGGTCCAGACTTCCCGTGAAGTCATACATTATATAATCATACAACTTCCCGGTGAGTCGATGAATCTGATTTTCATTTGGTTTTGATATGGGAAAGTTAAGTTACTGTTATGTGACTATTTGGCTAGGCTGCTGCCAAATCGGCTGCGTAGCGGTTCCGCCGCGACTTCTCCGCTCAACCACGTTGATGCTGACTATATGTGTAGTTTGGTGATCACTACTGCTCAGCTCTGATGGCCCTGAGATAGGCCTTGCGACTGGCTTCGGGCTGTAGACTGTAGATATTGGGGGTATTGGGTAGGCCAGTGACTAGTGAAACACGAGTTCTCGAGAGTCCATATACCACACAGCCTGCCTAATAGCTTGCAGCGCCTCATTACTATCGCTTTACCTATTGTCCTCCAGTGATGATCTGTTGGAAATGATAGAGAATCAGTCGGCTTATCTTTCGGCAGCAAAAGTCACGCATAAAATGGACTGTGTTTCGCCTGTGACTTTCCGCATGCGGACGCCCCGGAGAGACTTTTCCGCGCTCACCCACACTTTGGACGGGCTCATACTTGGGTCATTTCCTCTCCCCCGGTTCAACTCGATCATCACTTCCAGTCATGCATTTCGGATTTCTTCACCGTGCATTGATGTTTCTTCGCCAACAGGGAGGGAAAGCTGCCTGGATATGGCCATCTATGTCCTTCAATATGAATATATCCTGAGGCAGCGTGTCGGAGCCAAGTTCCCGACTTTCGGCCGGGAGTTCATCAGGGTGGCATCGGGGCAGTTCTCACAAGAAGGGAAGATCACCGATAATGAGCCGTGGATGGAGGAGATTGGAGACCCAGTGCCAGCGATCGGCCGGGCTCAGCCGAGCACAGCACAGGCTGGTTGAACGAGAGGAGACGCTCTCATAGGCTAGAATTCGGGGGTTGAGCTCCCTTTCCATGGGATCTTGTTTTCATAACACACCTTAATCATGGCCTAGACAATTGTGGGAGAAGTTCCATCCCCACGGCTCGAGTCCAGCCTGGAGTTCGACATGCAACGTGGTGCGATTTACTTAAGAATACCACTTTCCCCTGCCTTCGGCCTGTGCACAAACGGGTTGTCGTCGTTTCTAGGTATGGTAAGCGAACACGATCATGGCACTGTCGGAGTCTGCAGTGTACTATCTTCCATCCTCGCGCTCTGCTGAGGAAGGGATATCTCTTGAGTCAGTCGAGTAAGTTCGCTGTAGTCTGGGTGATATTCCCTTGCTAATCAGAATGTTACATTATATAGTCCTTGTATGCCGGACAGACTTTGCGAGCGTCCTGCACTCAACACGGTTGATAAGCCACAGTACCCCGTCCTTGATAAACCACCCTCGCATCCCTGCTTAACAGCCTTGGCCCAACTGGGAGCTTATCGATTCGGGTGTAGTCGGTCGTGCGTGATTCTCTTCGACGGGGATGAACCGAATGTCATTGCGGATGCTACACCGGCGCTTTTCTTGAATGAACATGGGAAAGATGATCTGGACAGCCAGCTGCTACAGAGAGTCGCTTCATGGAATCTACAGCTACAGAGGGATAGATCGGCCGTTGGTGGTAAATCCAGGAACAAACGAAACAGGTGCCAGGTTATCCGTGACCTCGCCCCCAATGACCATGAACGCGATTCCCCGTTTCAGTTCTTCGCCACCACATCCCTCTCAAGTCCGAGAAGAGGCATTACCGGGGCATACTGCATAGTGGACACGAAGCCGCATCCCACATTTGGCAAAGACGAGGTAGCGAGCATGCAGGAGATTGCGGACCTCATTGATACCCATATGAAGGATTTCACAGCGAGAGAAGCTCGTCAGAAGTCCCAACAGCTGGTCGAAGGACTGATGACCTTTGTCGGTGGTCAAACTGAGGTTGAAAATGAAGAGAAACTTGATGGAGCCAAAGGACGCGAGTCACGCATCCCTAGTACAAGTGACATCTCGATCCCGGACAGCGTTTGCAATGGTGGTGGCTCCGTCCCGACAACGCCGTGTCGGGTCTCCGACGCTGCTCCATTGGAGTCAATACCAACTACACCTTCGGAACAGGCCTCCAGACTCTTTGAAAGAAGAAACTCCGTGACAGTCACCGAGGCGAGTACCGTGTCTCAGTCAATGTCCCTCCTGTTCTCCCGTGCCAGCGCCCTGCTTCGTAAATGCATGGACCTAGATGGCGTCCTTTTTTTGGATGTAGCTCGGAGTAATTGTCGCGCGTATGTATCTCACCCTTCTACGCTCCATGATATGGTCAAAGCTAAGATCAGTAGCTCCCGCTCCGGTAGCATCAGTGATATCGAACTTCTTTCCAGGGACGATAGCTCCAACTTAAGTTCTCCAGGGTATTCCACAGCCGGACCTGGGCGGGAGCGAGAATGCGAGCCTTTTGCGTACAACCTGTCCTCGGTCGCTGAGACCAGCCGTTGCTCATCACGGTACACTCTAACGGCGACCTTGCTGCATGATTTATGCAAAGCATTTCCGAAAGGCGCCATCTTCAACTCCGACCTCTTCAGTGAATGTGCCAATCAGAAATGCGATCACAAAACCGAGAAGGAAGGCTCTTCCCGTCATAGTCTTCCTCTGCGTCTTGTAAACGAGCTTCCCGAAGCGAAATCATTGGTGTTCCTGCCGTTGTGGAACTGGAACACCTCCAGTTGGTTGGCCGGCACTATTCTCTGGACCGAAGATGGCCAGCGACACTTTCATGACAACGATTTGTGTTACTTGAGGGCTTTCGGCCACTCAATAATAGCCGAAGTGGCGCACACGGACTGGCATGCCACGGAAAAGTCCAAGTCGGATCTCCTGTCTTCTGTGAGTCATGAGCTGAGATCGCCGCTACATGGCATGCTCGCCAGCGTCGAGCTGCTGCATTGCACCGAGCTCCAAGCTCCGCAGCAAGACATGCTTACTATGATTGAGACGTGTGGTCTGACGTTACTGGATACGGTGAATTATTTGTGAGTCTGCAGCCCGATTCTAAGAGTTCTTCAAATTTACTAATACTTGTGCAGGCTTGACTTTGCAAAAATCAACAATTTGACCAGTCCAGATGCTCAGAAGGGGGTTGCCGAAACAAGTCTCAACGACCTACACTGCGAATTCAACCTGGATACCCTGGTCGAGGATGTAGTGGATACCTTGTATGCAGGCCATCGGTCGCACATAAACGCGTCTCAGATCGCCGGCCGCTACCTCCCCTCCGGCCCAGCGGTCGGCACCAGGTCGACGAAAGAGGCAAAGGGTGTAACAACCCCGGATGGTCTATCCGTTATTGTTCGGTTCGGTCAGGAGGGCTGGCGAGTCCAGTCCATCCCCGGCGGATGGCGCAGGATTGTGATGAATCTGCTCGGCAACGCGTTCAAATTCACCATGTCCGGGTTTATTGAGGTGACTTTGGATAAGAAGGTGGAACGAGGAGCGGGCTGCACCCGCGTTCTCGCGCATTTGACCATCACAGATACCGGCTCGGGGATCTCTCCGGAATATCTCGATCACAAGTTATACACGCCTTTCACCCAGGAGAACATGCTGACCGAAGGCGTCGGGCTGGGTCTCAGTATTGTCCATCGTCTGGTGGCACAGGCCGGTGGTCTGATTGATGTAAAGAGCACCGTCGGCATCGGAACCCAGGTCGACGTGTATATCCCTGTGGAGTTTGTGGATGCGTCGCCCACCAACGGTATCTCTAAGCCTTGCGAGTTGAGCAACAGCTCACGGGCTCGTGTCAGCCTGGTCGGCCTCAATGTATATCCCGAAGTCAGGAACGGCCGCCGGCTGAGCGTTGAGACGAAACGAAAGCTCTCCGTCCGCGGCGCTATGAGCAACGCGGTCCTGAATCAACCCGGTTGGACTGTTGCATTTGCCAATTCCCTGGTCGATGCGAGCGGTGACATTGCTGTGATCGAGGAGAGCAGTCTAGCGGACATGACCAAGCTGGGCCCGATCAGCCCCAAAGTGAAGGCTCTCATTGTCCTGGGGTCCCATGGTATCTCATCGTCAGACGACGTGGTTGTAAAGGGCGTGGAGGTGATCTATATTCCTCAACCGTAAGTGACTCTATCATGCTGATGGAGCCAAGGACTAACCAGGATAGGCTCACCCCCCGAAAACTTGTGGAGACATTGGATACAATATCGAGCACACAACGAAAGCCCCTAAAATCCGAAGAGCCTGTCACCGGCGGCCATCCGCCTCGTGAACGCAGCTTATCAGAAGCCTTTGCTTTGTCAAAGCAGGGGGTGTCACCGCCGGTCGTTAAGGAGACTGTCGAGGAGTTTCGCGCGTCGACACCCAAGTCCCCAACAACAAATGGCCTCCACGTTCTCATTGTGGATGACAACGACATCAACCTTAAGATCATGGCGACCTTCATGCGCCGGATCGGGTGTAGCTACGAGACCGCTATCAATGGACTGGACGCGCTGGAAAAATACCAAAAGACCCCGCGGCCGTTCAACTACGTTCTTATGGACATATCCATGCCGGTCATGGATGGTATCAGCGCCACAAACAAGATTCGAGAGCACGAGGAGGAACAGTCGCTTCCACGGTCGGCTATCATGGCGATTACAGGGGTGGCCTCGACTGGAATGCAGCAGCAGGCATTCGCTGCCGGTATTGATGACTATCTGGTGAAGCCACTTTCGCTGCATGATCTGAAACGCGTGATGAATATTGAGTGAGGGATCGTCATATTCACATCCAAACAAAAACCATATTTCACCCTGTCCGCCGCATCCACCAATTAACAGCTATGACTTCCCTCCTGCGCTGGCTCCTTACACCCACCCGAACATAGCTTGGCGTGTCCGACATCCCCGGGATTCTTGCAGTGGAACAGCACGTTGTTCAAATCCCCGGCTTCCAGGCCTTCGGTCTTGAGAACCACATTGAGATCCGACTCGGAGAAGCCTATTTTGTCAGCGTCGGTCTGCAATCAGAAGAAGTGTGGATATACCCTTCGACTTGACGAGTGTAGTAGCACAGTAGTCGAAACTAGGGGTGCATGTTTTCGCCGCGAGGGCGGTGGTGATGGCCGCGAGGAAGAGGATGGATTTCATCATGTTCGCCAGTCTGCGACGTGGCTGACGGGAAGGAGAGAGAATTACTCACCAGGGACGGGTATTTATACCTGAGATCTCGGTGGAATGTCGATTTGATGCAGGAATGGTGACGATACGCTGGAATGGAATGTTGCAGACGTGGCTCTCCGTCTCCGCATTATTTCGGCCTGTCACCAACTGAGCAAACAAGCTGGAGTCTGGTTCGGCCAGGATTGATGAGAAGTGTTCTTCGGAGACAGTCTTGCATGCTGTACTACGCTGTAGCGGTATTAATGTCGGGTCAAAAATAACATAGTATAGATAGAGATAAAGATAAAGATTAATACAAATACAACTACAACTACATCAGTGAAGCACATCTGCAACCATGCCTATTAATGATACAGTAGTCACCTCTGTAGAGACTGTAGTTTTCTATCTATTATTAACAAACACCATGTTTCCCTACCACCAAGGCCGGATCTTCATTCGCGATTCAAGCCCCAGCAGCTTCAAGAATGTACCGCCCGGTCTGTCTATCAACTCACATGGCCGTCCTGCTTCGATGACTCGTCCATTATTCAAGACAACCCCCCCGATCAAAGTCAAGTAGAGTTGTAGGTTCTATGCGCCACCATAATGACAGTCCAATCGCGGAATGATTGCCGTATGACAGTCTGTACCTTGCTGTCTGTGTCCGCGTCCAGACAATAGCATCTTATTATAATCTGATAATATGTACAAATTAGCAATCAATGAAAGGCTGATGCGCAACGTACCTGCTCATTGGCCCATTCAGGAGCAAAAACTTACTCTCCTTCAGCAGCGCCCTTGCCAGACCAAACAGTTGCTTCTGGCCCTGTGACAAAGCATTCTCATTCAGCTTTGCATTGAGTACCACTCCCTCGTTGCCATCGTCTTTCTCTGTGAACATCATGATTATAGCACATTCATCTTGCTTCATGATAAGATGATTAAACGGAAAAGTGCCAGTATACAGGCATAGCAAGATTAATCTGCACCTTACAGGATTACCTATCGCCATTACAACAGATACTGCTAAACAGCCTACATAGCGAGCGAGGAGTATCAAAAGGCCTAGACCTTAGCTAAGTAGGAGAAAATACCAAGGTTCTTTTCTTAGTAAGCTACTACGACAGACGCTGATCAATGCTGTAGATTCTCATCCTCCACTTGGCTAGACTTTTGATCTTGGTTGGTACGAGGTATCTGTGGTGCCTGGTGACTGTGGTCAGTGGTGACTGGTGAGTATGGAGCACTCCGTCTAAATGATGCTTAAATTGCTCACATCCTCGACACAAGATGGATAGGATAGAAATGGTGAGAGATGCAGCGAATGAACTACGGCCATGCAGTGTTTTGTTTCCCCATAGAAAAGTTTATTCGAGCGTCTTGGCTTCCTTTTCGAGGTTAGTAGCTCTATACTTCTAGACCCGTTCTATATCCCTTCAAGGCGTTCTTCGCTGGGGTAGGACATCCGTGTGGACTATATATGAATGTAGATCCCCTACTCCATATCCTCTACAAATGGATCTTTCCCCTCAATTATAACCTCTTCTGAGGTAAGAAAGGCTTTTTTCGGCTGAGGGGGCCTCAGCCAGTGTCGCGGCCGAAATACAACTTTCAACTCGCAACCATATGCACGCCATGAACCCATACAGAGTGCATCTGACATCTCCAAAGACCTATTGTACATTCTTGGGTGATTGTGGAAACATTTCCAACGAACCGATATGTGGATCCGTGGCAGTCACTATTCCTACATCCCATGTCGACTCCTCGGAGTATGCCGCGATTACAGTCCAACTGACACGCCATGTGGTACTGAGACGTTGCCGTTCTGCGAAGACTCGTCGGCGTGATAGTGGTCTGTTTCAGATTTTGCACAAACGCCGTTCAATCCAGGAGCAACCCAGCCCGACCTGGGAGACGATCTCGGGTGACAATGCTGAGACATTGATGCAATGTCACCTGTGGCAGACGCCAGACCATGTCCAGCATCCGCGTCACCCGGACGAAGCAGTCTTGAAGTTCAACTTTGCAGTCCCCGTTGACCACCTGACACTGGCGACAACAGAGACGCCGATGGGAGTCATTTCATATACGATCACGGCGACTGCGAGGTTCCCATGCGGGATGACAATGACAACCACGAAACCGATCGAGATGCTCCGTCGTATGATTCCGGGTTTTCGTCCAACGTTCCACCATTTCCGCTATTTCCCTGGTGAACAAGTTACAATGGGACTAGACGTCACCCCAGAAGAGCCAGTGGCAGCCGGTACGGAAGCTTCATTTACTGCCCGGCTAGCAGCGTACAAGACTATCACGCCAGGCCCACGAGCCACAGAGATGAGACACGTTGTGATCGAGGAGCTCCGGTGGTGGGTTCAAGAAACCGTTGGAGTTTTGACAGTGTCCGGCATGTGTGGTGCCCAGGATGTGATCCGTGAGAAGGAGCAATCCGTGCGCCGATTGTGTGAGGGAAGGCAGAGCGGCCGCTGGAGCGCAACCGGGGGTCAACGCAAGACAGAAACCACGAGCGACATAATCAAGGTCGATTTCGATATCGTCATCCCAGTCACTGCCAATATGGCAGAAGAGCTGGACATGGCAGCGTATAATATCGATGCCAAACAGTCACCTCGACACCAACCCTCTTGCGAACACTGCTCTAGAGCGGCCATGAATGTTGAGAAGCCTGCAATCATTGTGAATCACCAACTGGGCATTGAAATCATCGCAAGTGAGGACACAATTGACCAGGTCACTGGAAGTCTTGTTGATCGAAAACCTTGGCGGAAAGCCTTTCGCGCTTTGATTCAGCTTCCAATACATGGATTTGCCTCTCCTCAGGAGGTTCCTGCTGCCATCTTCCAAGGTAGCGAGATGCCTCCATTGTATGACAACACATTGCAGCCTCCTGAGTATGGATTCATATAGCCGACTTTCATCTAAGCGTTTAATACATGTGAGCATAGTTTGGTGTTTCAATAGTTAATAATCCCCGAAAGAATCAAACTGGTCTCTTGAGACGAGTGGATGTCATGTCGGGCAGCTGCGTATGTTTGCCGGCACAACAGTGATCAGTACATTATTAGTATCAATTCGATTAGGCTCTGCTCGTCGTCAAAGTCATCATCATATCTCACATTACGTCGTCAAGGACCAGCCAGAAATAAGCCCAATTCTAATGTTGTTGCCGTCTTGCACAAAGTGGTCACCTGATGTAGCCAAGCGAACTTTTTCCCACGATCCAGTTGCGTTCCGCCGTTCTTCTTTAATCACTTTGTCTACTCACTGGATTCTCGGCACTGATGATTCCACCCTCTCTGATCACTAGATGCGCGCCCCTTACTTGCCTCCGAAAGCTGCAAAGAAAGGTGACCAACTCCCTGACATGAACTGACTGTACACATTCTCATCACATCGGCTGGATAGACTGCCAGAAATGCAAATCCCGCCGCATCTCTTGCGATCGGACCCTTCCAAGGTGTCGTAAATGCATCTCAAGGGATTTTGATTGTCCAGGATATGGAGTTCATCTCCGATGGGACCAAGGAGTGGCCAGTAGAGGCCAGCTGAGCAGCCGGCAGATACCAATTCTAAGCGATTCCCAAATGTCCAAGGAATCAAAGCGTCGTCAAGAGAACGATTATCTACAGGACTTCCAGTCAGGCATCTTACAGAATGTCAGCTCAGAACCATCATTGGACGTTCTGTCATTCAATTTGCTCGGTCACTTTGACCAAAGCGTCGCAATGAAACTGGCATGGATCGATGGTCCCGAAAACCCATGGAGGAACGTCATTTATCGCTGGAATCCTCGGCGGTACTAGACTCTGTACTGGCTCTGGCGTCAGAAGATCTCGCCTATAAGTTCCCCATGGATCATCCTTGGGTCTACAGACTGCGGGCAATGTCTGCAGTTCACCGGGACGCAGCCTTATCCCGCTTGTCCACAGACATCGCCCTTTTGATGCAGACTCCAGATCCAAAATCCTGCACGAATGACGCGAGATATGTCCTGGCGTCGGTGCTCATCCTTTACAACCTTGAGCTACTGACGGCGGCAGCCGCAAGATGGCGAATACACATCCGATGCGCTCGAGAAATCATTCAATGGAGGATCCAAGCAAGGAGTTGCCCTGACGCGACTAATATAGTCGATGCCTTTCTTCTTTACGAATACTACTACACCTCGGTGTTCATCAATCTAACCACATTTGACGCTACGGATGAAATACCGGATTATGTCTCCATGGGCAATGCGGCCACTGTCTTCAGCGACTTCATTCAAATAATGCATTTGATAACCCAAGCGGAACGGGCCAAGTCCACCAGTACCTCAACCTCCGATCTCATTTCACTTGAGGGCATAAGGATAAAGACCGAGGCAGCGAGAGACAAAATGATTCGTCTTGGTCGAACATTCGAGTTCAAATCAACCGAGGCTTGGCGTGACTTTGAATGGTTGGTATTGATGTACTACCACGCCACTCTAATCTATAGCCATCAAGTTCTTTCAGAGAGCAGCCTCTCGGAAGAACACATAAAGTCATCGCAGAAAGCCATCCTGGACCATCTCTTGCACCTTTCACGGAGTGCATCTGTAGCGCATGATCTCGTGTGGCCATTGTTCATAGCAGGTTCAGAATGCAGACACATCCCACACATGCAGACGATCATTGAATCTGCGATGGTCAATATAATCCAAGCCAGCGGTAGCCTGGATCGGCGCCGTGTTCTGCTATTCCTCCAGAATTTCTGGTCATCGGACCTCGAGCCTCACACCACTTGGATACAGTATGCACGGGCAAAATCCATCAACTTCAGTTTCCTGGTCATACTATGAGCGTTGCCCTCGTCCCAGTCTGCATGATCAGAAAGCCGTTGTCCGATACATCGTCTAGGCAATTCCAAAATACAGCTGAGCTGGTGAAACACAATCCTGGCGAATATCCCTCAATTCGGGGAATATATCCTTCGTGGTCGGAGTCAAGCCCGTTGATATTAAGAGCCTTCGACAGGAAGCTGGCAGCATAATCGCATCAGCGCCGAGCAACGTTGACTTTGATTATGGTAATGGATGCACGGGCATTTACCGCAGTACTAAATGCGAAATGCCAGTCGACCTTGACCGAACCATGTATCATGCAACTGGCAAGCGAGGCTCATCAACAGAAAAAGGAGCTGGATATTTTCCACCTTTGAAAGACTGCATCCAGGGACCAATGACCGCCAGCGGAGAGTTGCACCTATGAACTGGATTACATCAAGCGGTAACCTTGACGACCATGATTCTGACCGCGGCTACACCAGTAAAACGAGTCAATCATTATCATTTCTATCTGAACAAGAGACAAACAAATCTATATTTACAATGCAGAAATCTGCAAATACACTGCGAGCAAACAATAGAGGAAACCACCATCCTTCCATGACCTCGGGCATTATATGATGGAGTAGATGGGGAAGTTACAGCTTGCTGGAGACGAAGTACGGCACGTTCTTCGACTCGTACAGATCCTTGTACTCGGATTTGATGATGTCGGCGCACTAGCACATGGGTTAGCCTGTTCTCATTGCATCCAACAGTCAGTCGCGGCTCACCTTCTCGCCAATCATGTAGACCGAGTTCTGGATCCGGCAGTCCGGAATCACAGGGATGACGGACGCATCTGCAATCCGGAGGTTGCGCACGCCGTGGACGCGCAGCTTCGAGTCGACGACACCCTGGTGGATGCTCTTGGAAAGCCGGGCGGTACCGCAGGGGTCTGTGTCACCATTAGTATCGTTGCGAGTCCTTTCGGGGAAGTGTGTACTTACGGAATCCAGTCTGGCTCCGCTCCAGAATCGCCTTGTCCAGCAGCTCGTCGGACTGCAGCGGCATCTTCCACGGGTACTCGGCGACCACGATATCCTTGAAGCCGGCGCCGGTGGTCAGGACATCATAGGTCCAGCGCACACCCTCGCGCATGGCCAGGATGTCCAGGTCGCTGCCGAAGAAGTTGAGGTTGATGTTGGGCTGGACGAGGGGACTGGCGCTGTTGAGCGTCACCTCGCCCTCGGAGAGGGGCCGGAGCAGATCGACGATGACGGTCATGTAGCTGCCGCGCTCAGGCATGGGGAAGTGCCACTGGAAGGCGGTGCTGAAGAGGCCGACGAAGTCGAGCTCGAAGTGCGGCTGGCCCGCGGGGCCGAAGGGGTCGAGCCCACCGTTGGCGGCCTTGGCCTCGCGGTAGACGGGGTATTTCTCGAGGCGCTCGTCGATGCGGGGGAAGCCGACCAGCTCGAGGAAGGCGGAGCTGACGGGGCCGGTCTTGTCGCGCTGGTAGGCGGCCAGGGCCTTGTCGTTGAGGGGGCCGGGGCGGAGGACGTGGTCGTCCAGGCTGTAGCCGTCCTTGACCTCGAGCACGAACGGCATGATGGGGTGGTCGAGGAGATGCTGGCCGACGTGGGGGGAGTCGACGATGGGGCTGATGTGATGCTTGGCGAGTTCCGCGGCGGGGCCAATACCGCTGAGCATGAGCAGCTTGGGCGTCTCGAACACGCCCTGGGACACGATGACTTCGCGGCTGGCGTAGACGCTGATCTCGGTGTTGTAGGCTTCGCTGACGACGGTGACGCCGGAGCAGACGCGCGTGGCGGGGTCGATGATCAACTGCTTCGAGCGTACGCCGTACAGAATGGTCACGTTGGGCTTGTCCTTCAGGTACAGGAAGCTGCCCTGGCGGACGCCGCGGTGGATGGTGTCCACACAGTGAGTGAGGCCCTTCATCTCGCCGGAGAAGATGTCCTCCGTGAGCGGCTGGCCCTTGGAGACCCAGGCCTGGGTCAGGGCGTCGCGGAAGGGCTGCATCTCCGGCACCAGGTCGGCGTGGGAGATCTGCACGGGGCCGCCGGTTCCGATCTTGCTCAGCTCGGCCGGGTAGAGCTTCTCGTCGTCGTGGTAGGTGGCGCACTTGCGCAGGTACTCCACACAGTTGTCCCAGTTCCAGTCGCGGCCCCCGAACGCCTCCCACTCGTCAAAGGTGGGCTTCGAGCCGGGGATCCAGGTGAAGTAGTTGGCGCACGTGCTGCCGCCGAGGGCCTTGCCGCGGGTGTTGGGCTTCTCGACGCGCTCGTAGTCGTCGCGCTTGATCATCGTCGTCTTGTAGGCCCAGTCATACTTGCTCCCCCGCAGGGTAAAGGCCCTGGAGGGGGTGGTGATTTGCTCGATCTGGTCTGGGTTGGGGATGCCGGCCTCGACGACCAGGACGCGGACGTCCGGGTTTTCGGCCAGACGACCGGCAACGGCATTGCCGGCGGTGCCACCACCGACGACGATGAAGTCGTACTCGGAGCCGTTGGAGACCGTGGCCATGATTGTGGTTGTGTGGTTTGGAAGGGTCGAGGAGGAGGAGGAGTTCGCAGTGTGCTTTTGTTGCTGTGTAGGAGCGTGGATGAGTGTTGTTGGCTGTTGGATGTTGAGCAGGAATTGAGCAGGTCGAGCAGGCCGGCGGTTTTATATCTTTGCTTCTCCCTCCCTGGCCGGGCTTTGGCGCAGGAATATGACGAGAAAAAGCGCTCATGTTGGCACCGATGACTGCAAATGCCTCATCATGCGTGCATCTTGTGAAAGGATGAGTACGTAGTGTAGTAGTGTGTTAGGCGCCAACTCGAACAACAACTGTGCAGCAAAAAGTAATGTAATTCTTCCCCTCATGAGGAGAAGGATTCTCTGCAGGATTCACTAAGTTATGCTAATTATTATGATGAACAAGCAGGTCAGTTATCCTCATGATTACGGCATCAACTCAGCTCACACGGCGCATCCTCGGTCCATACATACTATAGTAATGATTATGGCAGGATTACTCATTCATATTGTACTACAGACTACAGAGTACGGATAGGTAAGTCCGAATCGTGGTCGATACCTTCGAACGACACGGCGTAAGGGTTGACCCCCGGGCGTTCCGAAGCCCTTCGTACTACTGTACTTGTCTGCCATCGCCCTTGCATCTGTTTGTTTACATTCTACAATCAGGCTTTTTTCTTTAACTACTAGATCGTATCGAATAATATAAGGCCAGGTGGTTGCCGAGGCCGGCGGCATCGAATGCCTCTCTACCTCCCCTCCCTCGACATCCCAACGACCCTGGCGTATTGCATAAGTCAGTATTACAAGATGCGTAGAAGGATTCTCTTTCCCATCATCCTGCACTCCTGTACTCCTGCATCGACGTCATTGACATACATGCTCTGCTAATACTCATATGAAGATTAGTCACTCCAACGTGAGGATGAGGGGAGTGCGGAGGTCGGTCAGGACTCGGGGTTTGCTCGGCCCACGCTCATTGGGACAGCTCTCCAATCCTACAAGCCCTAGACCTATTATTAGTCTACCAGAGAGTTTTTTTATATTAATATTAATCTACTACTAGTTAGTCTACAGTCTACAGTCTAGTTATCGGCCGCCATAACCGAGTTACCGCCTCGTAAGGCTGCGTCCACTCTGATCAGGGAATTGATGGAATCCTCTTACTAGTTTCGACAGAAGTTCTGAGGGATCAGCTTGGACGTTTTCCTATCATTCTTCTCCAATGCTCCAAACACCAACTTCCCAAAAAGTGTCATCAAGATCTCCACTTCGGTCATGTCTCAGCCAGAGTACCTTAGGGCTTCAGAGTTCAGACTGTGGCACGGGTCATTGTTCTGTCAAATCCCTCCCCCTCATGGCTTCCCCTCATGGGCAGATGAAAGGAGACCAGAATTTTTGACCACTGGACCAAGTCTCCGTCATCATCAGCGTTCATTGAGGGGATCTCGGACTCCAAGATGGCGCCTGGAAGATGAACATATATAAAGATCCCCTCTGCGCCTTGGGAGATGAAACATCCCCAATCCATATCTCGACCCACGGAACAAGATGACAATCACCACGACGAAGCCTACATTTACATTGGCCGAAGGTGCCATCACTCGCATTCCCCCGGCCATGCTCCCCCACTGACATCCAGCAGGCCAGCCCATTGCAGATCCCTCGGTCAGTACGACACTGCCCACTTTCGGTAGCGGTGCCATCACAACCTTGGGCGACACACTGCTCCTGGAGACACTTGCGCATTTCAACCGTGAGCGGATCCCTGAACGGTCAGGAGCAATTCCCCCCCTCCGTTGGCCAACGTCGAGCTGACATTGATCAGGGTGGTCCATGCCAAGGCTGCCGGTGCTTGGGGTGAATTCGAGGTCACCAACGATATCTCGTCCCTCACGGCAGCCAAGTTCCTCAACGGCGTCGGCAAGAAAACGCCCGTGCTATTCCGTCTGAGCACGACGGGCGGCGAAAAAGGCAGCGCAGACACCGTGCGAGATGTGCGAGGCTTTTCCGTCAAGTTCTTCACGGAGCAGGGCAATCATGACATTGTCGGGAACCACATTGTCAGTCTCCATTCCTTGTGTCCTTACTCTTTTTTTTTGGCCTCGCTTCTAATTATCTCCAGCCGGTGTTCTTTGTGCGCGACCCGATCAGATTCCCTTCCCTCAACCGCAGTCATAAAAGGCATCCGGCTACTAACCGTCCGGATTGGACAATGGTGAGTGGCATTGATATCGCCTGTCCGTGCCAGAATTCTAACTGGTCTCAAGTTCTGGGACTTTCATGTCAACCAGCCCGAGAGTGTCCACGCCTTGATGCACCTATTTGGCTCGCGCGGTATCCCCAGTTCCATCCGTCGGGTGACAGGGTTCGGTGTGCACACCTTCAAGCTGGTGGCGGCTGATGGCAGCTTCAATTACTGCAAATTCCACTTCCGGCCGGCGCAGAGCATCGCCCACTTCACTGGAAAACAGGCTACCCTCATGGCCGGGGCCAATGCCGACTTCCACAACCAGGATCTGTGGGATGCCATCTCCCGGGGCCAATATCCGGTATGGAAGCTGTACGTACAGGTCATGAAGCCCGAGCAGGCCGAGACCTACGGCCGCGCTCTATTCGATATTACCAAAGTCTGGCCCCATGCGGAGTTCCCCTTGATTGAGGTCGGACAAATGACTCTGAACAAGAATGTAAAGACCACGCTCGATGCAAAAGTGACGAGCGCATGCTAACGAAGCCCAACACAGCCGGAGAATTACTTTGCTGAGATCGAGCAAGCGGCATTCTCACCGTCTAACATGGTCCCCGGGATCGCAATGACACCCGACCCTAGTAAGTCGCCCTATAACCTCGGGGAAGCTGTGACAAGGCACTAAGTACCCTTGCCCCGTAGTGCTGCAAGCCCGCATGTTCGCCTATCCCGACGCGCAACGATACCGCCTCGGGGTGAACTACACCCAGCTCCCGCCCAACCGGGCCATCTGCCCCGTCTACGCGCCCTTCGAGCGCGACGGCATGGGCACCATCACCCGGAACTACGGCGGCGATCCCAACTACGTGCGGAGTACCTTGAGCCCCGGCATCCCCAGTCAGGTGGTATCCGACGTGCGCCACACCGAGCGCATCGCGCATAATGCGATGCTCGGCCAGAACGAGATCCGGGTGGATGACGAGGACTTTATCCAGCCGCGCGAACTGTGGACGAGGGTGTTTGACGAGACCGAGAGAAGGCAGTGGGTGGCGAATGTGTCGGAGACGCTGGAGAATGTGGCTGCACCGCTGAGGGATGCTGTCATCGAGATGTTCAACAAGGTCGATCCGCAGATTGGTCAAATGATGGCGGCGAAGACTCAGAGCAGCTCGCGCCTTTAGTTAGAGGCATGCGTTAGCTTTATGTATTTTTAATGATGAACGAATATATACAAGCACGGCCGGCTGGCCCAATGGCAAGGCGCTTGACTACGAATCAAGAGATTGCAGGTTCGATCCCTGCGTCGGTCAATCTTTTTGATAGTGACTTTTTGACATCATAAACTTTTTTGTATGTGGGTCTTGATTGTTCAGGTGTGTGAGTGTCAAACTCTGTCTCTGGCCTGCATGACAAAATGCAGGCATCATTAGGTATTATTTTCCTGCGAACTACCCAGTCCTAGGGCCAGTAGTATAGTAGCCTCATCTTTTTGCCAGGCCAATCAAGTCATGCAGATTTGTGGAGTACAGAGAAAATCAAATCTTCCTACCGCAGTCTGTGGTCCAAATATTATTTATATATCTTCATTCCACTTTATCTTCCAGTCAAAGTCCTTTCAAATCCCACCATGTTCTGCCATGTTAGGGAGGTCATCTAAGCGTAAGATCCCCTCGGAATACACAGTATGATTGAGTACGTAGAGGGCCAGGTCATACTTGGCAGCATTTTATAGACACACCCCTATAGAAAAGAGGGCCACTAAATAATTATTTGCTCATATCACCAATAGTCCCTTTTGAAACGACCCGGTAGGATCAAATCATGCGAGGTTGGATCTTCGGCTGATCGTCGCTGGGACGTTTCAAGGCTGCAATTGGAAGCCTACCTAGATCCCCCAGTCCTCACAGCAAGTGGTAACTTTGATGATTGACAGATGAGTAATTTTGGCTAGCAGCTAAATCCGGACTCTCGTAAATCCAACCGTCGTCCCCTTGAAGAGCATCCTGAAATATACAAGAAGATCTACCCTCACAGCACCTTCTGATCAATCATCGACTGCACAGCATCGGTAACACTCTTCTCCAGCTCAATATACTCCCACCGACCATCGGCCGTCCCCTTGGACAGGACATCCAAGCTGAGACGCGTATCCCAGTCATTCGGATGCACGCCCGCCGGCAGGATCTGCGACGGGTTACCTTCGGGAACCCGATCCCTCAATCCAGGGAAGTTCTTGCGGATGATATTCACGACCAGCTGCGGGGTGAGCAGCCCCGCGATGAGCACGATGCGCTGTCCGCCTGCCGCGGGGTTCGTGAGCGCGTCGACGTGGCTTCGCGCGACGTCGCGCACATCGACCTAACAACCCTTGTTAGCTACCGAACCGCCCCCGCCCCTAGGAAGGAAATCAGGGGAGACCATACGAAATGCCAGAACGGGAAGCGCACGTCCTCGACCGTCGTGTGTGTTCCGTCGATGAAGCTTGCGATGGCGAAGTGGTTGGTCTCGTTGATCGAGCCCGGGCCCGAGATCGGGTGGGCCATGGGGCCCGTGATGACGACTGGGTTGATCACGGTGAGGTCGAAGTCGGGGTTGTTGGTCTCCATGAATGCCCAGGCGGTTTGCTCGCCCTGTATCTTGGAGACGTTGTAGCCGAGCACGATGTCCTTGCGGTCGATGGCTTGCTGGGCGGTTACCTGAGATGAATTGGCAAGTATCAGTCACGTTAGCGTCGGCGTCGTCAGTGGTGGGACGGAAGCGGGCGGACGCACGGGATTCCAATCCTTCTCGGTGTAAGGGGGTCCTTCGCGGGTGAGGTCCTCGAACGAGTCAAGGACGGTCGCGGCACTGCTTAGCAGGACGAATCGTTTCAGAGCCGGCCCTCCATGTCTGTGCGCGCTCTTGAGAATCTCCGTGGTTCTAAGGGGCATGGTCAGCGGGATGCTGCGAGCAAAAAGAAAAAAAAAAAAGGGATTATCGCCTACCCCATGACAGCCGGCTCGATCATCTCCTTCTGGATATCCTGGACGTTGAACTTCACGGGGGACGCCGTGTGGATGACATGTGTGAACGGCACCGTGGTGTTTGCGAACAATTCATCGAATGGCTGCTGCGAGGTAAAATCAGACACCAGGGCGAAGGTGATCTTGCCCTTCCACGAGGGATGTGTTGTGATGATATCGTCGGCCTTGGCTTGCGACCGCACTGTGGCCGTGACGGCGAATCCGCGCTACACATGGTCAATTCAATTGTCGCTGTGGATTATTACATTGGCACGGAATGTCTATACTTCGATCAAGATGGATAGGATATGCGAGGCAACGAAGCCATTCGCACCGGTGAGCAGAACATGCTGGCTATTGACTGAGGATGTCATCTTGAACTCTGGGGTGGTTGGAAATTGTTGGTGCTGGTATCGATGAGATGCTGTTAAATAGAGACCCGTGATTATCCGTGGAAATCCCCATCGAAGGGTCCAGATCAGGCAGTATATTCCGTTATGGCTATTTACTAGCTAACTACGGAAGCTTCTGTGGAATATCCCCACTCGGCTAAGACAAGACGTCAGTCACTACTCACGGATAACTGGTAGCGAGGACATATGGCGTATGGAGTATATCCACCGTGTTGGACAGCTTGGCGTTGTGCGTCAGTATACGTAGTACACGCTTGTCCCTTTCTGTGGCATATTAGCGAGCCCTAGTACAACAAGTACGGCAAGCTTCTACGGAGTACTTCAACTCTATTTTACTCCAGCAAAAGCTCTGTATGCCAGTCCATAGCGGTTGAAGTAACTTTTCAGTTATCTCATACAACCACCACATGGAGACATACGAAGCAATGAAGCTAGACCTCCCAGGAACGTCCGTGGTGGTTTTTGATAGCGTTGATCCTCAAGCCTATTCCCATCATCTGATGACGCGTGCTTAAATTAAGGTTGTCGAGTCTTAGTAAAGTCCTCTTCTAAGGCTTTAGTAACCATCGCTGATAGGCATGGAATGCTCAGGTGGGCCATGCTCTTTTGCCTCTTTGGCCAACTTACCGGCTTGAGACAGGATTAGGGCACGTCGCGACAGGGCCGTTTCTGAAGTGATATTCGATCAATTCGCCTCACTGTTATGCTCAAGGCCCTCTAACTGCGACACATCAATGGATGCGCGGGCAGAAGCCGTTATCGTCCTCCCTCGGCAGTCGAAGTTGACCGCAGCGGGTCCATTGTCGTTTTCAATCAACTTGATCGGGCGGTCTGGTGAGGGTAAGAGCTAGCTCAAACGTGGTTATTGGCGCAGCTGAATCTCAAGAATCAACACAATCGAGTCGTACCTGTATATGCTTGTTATTGATTGAAATGAGAGGAGGGGGGATACTGTGCTGCTATGAACTGGGACCCAAGTAGTGACGTAGAGACGAGGATAAGGGCTGCGAGGACATAAATCTAAAAGGACACAGTCCCAACGATCAATGGACCAGGGAAGTCATTGAAATCTTTCATTTACAAGAAGGAAATAGAATCCGACAGTGAGGTCTGAAAACACCACTAGAGACTCAATTATGATGATGGGAACTCCTATATTTAAACCACTGAAAATCAATATATTAACAGTTGGATTGCAAGATGCACCTCACCTATTCATTCTATAACAGGAATATACTTGTTTATTCGATAAGCCTATAGCTTCCACTGGGGTAGTTTAGAACCTAGTATCCCAGGCTGTGGTGGGATAACTAGAATTAATATAAGATTATTAACATCTATTTCAAGCACATATTGATTTCAAGTACACATTCAATGGAGAATAACTGACTCAGAGGTGATCAACATGAGGAGGGGTAAGATCCAGTGAATGACTGGGAGGGTATTCATGTGAGCATGATAAGGAGTGAGTTGGTCCTGGCGCCTGCTCTGAGCCAATGGCTTCTTTCTATCCTAGGCAGAGAGAGTGACAAGGATTGGATGTGGCGTAAGTGCAAACACATGTATCGGCATTTGTGGTTTCATTACTCCATGGGTGTGAATGCGGCACAGCCGCTGGGAAATACGCCTGACGGGAATGCCAGATAAAGAGTGCCCCATCAATTTGGCAGCCTCATTATATCTACCTTCTTCCTCTGTTCTTCGTTCTGGTGACCCATCTTTCCTCTTCATCTGATCATTTTATCGTCTTGTCATCTCGCGAGTTTGTACTGGTCAAGTCGGGACAACTCCATCTACCTCATCAGGCCGACTGCCCTTGAAAATCCCGCCAATTTGACGATGCAGGTTCGACTCTTCCTATATGCCGATGCATGGTTTGCCAGATGGCTCACTCATTATAGGTTGCTACATGGAGTTATGAAAACCCGCTTCTGGCCGCCTGTGCTGTGGGAGTGGTTACTGGTGTTGCCGTTGTTGCTGCTCCTGGTCTGGCAACAGCCCCAGTCCTATCCACTCTGGGGTTCACGGCAAGCGGTGTCAAGGCAGGTATGTCGTATAAGTCTCCTGGTACACCCTCCCAAGTGTGTTGAAACTGACATATGGTGGCGGACTGACAGGGTCGCTGGCTGCCGCCGTCCACAGCACAATCGGGAATGCTGTCGCTGGGAGTGCCCTGGCTATATCGCAGAGTGCTGGGGCGGGGGGAGCTGGTCTTGCCGTCATAAATGGAGCTGCACAGGTTGGAGGGGCTGCGATGAGTATTGGGAGCGTTGGGCTGGCTTGGGCCAAGTCTAAACTTTGAATCCGTCTCTTAAGCTTCTGGGTCTCCTCAACATCAATGCCATCCTCCTTGTCCTCATCCTTGTGCGTCTCAGACTCGGCGGAAGTGGAACAATATGCCAGGAATTGAATGATGTAGCCAACAGAACATAGATTAGAATGAAAGAGTTGTTATATATAAGAATCTATGTTTGAAAATGAATCTTCATCGGATGTCAAGCTTGGTAGAGTTGGTCCATTTACAGCGGATGCTACAGATATAAGACATGGGACTATGGTTGAGTTTCTATGCAGGGCAAAGGTTCCCCCCGAGATCAAAAAAGGGTGGTACTGGAACATGGAGTGGGACTCCCTTGTCCCAATCTTACAGACACTTCTCGCGTTTAATGCCAATCCAGACAAGTTCATCGCAGACAAGGAACCTGGATTTCCTTTGATTAGTGCAGCATGCAATGGTTGCCTGCGGGCCGTGGAGCTGCTTCTAGACGCAGGGGCTAGAGTCAATCTCTCCCTTCCTCATTTTTATGGCACTGCTTTGCAAGCTGCAGTTTCGCAAGGGCACCTGGAGGTAGCCGAATATCTTATTGAAAAGACATCGGACATCAACGTCCCCCGTTCCTTACCTCTCGAATATCCTGATTCCTCCAGAGATGATGGAATATCAGCTCTCCAGACGCCAGTTCAACTTGCTGCAAAAAATAACAATCTTGCTCTTCTTCAGATGTTGCTGGAGCGCGGAGCATCTGTCAGCGCTTGCCCAGTCTCCGCATGCCCCAATTTCGAATCTTATTATCCTTACAAAGCGACGCTTAAGCGGTACTGGCTAAGATATGGGCCGCAGTATAACAAACATTACCTAGTCTACACTGCCCTGCAATATGGAGTTATCAACCAGAATTTGAACATCGTCGAACTTTTGCTGTCCGCTGGAGCCGACCCAGACTCCCGGGTGGCACCAGGGATAGGTGACACACCCTTACAGATGGCCGCAAGACTAGGCAACCTTGAATTGGCTAGACTTCTTCTAAGCAGTGGCGCAGATGTCAATGCCCCCCCCCTGCGGCTTACAACGGCCGAACTGCACTTCAAGGGGCAGCAGAGAGTGGAAACTGGCAGATCCTATCAATGCTTCAACACAAAGAAGCACAAATAAATGCACCAGCAGGAGCGGAACTAGGCATGACTGCATTACAGGCGGCCTGTTTGAATGGACATTCTTTGATGGCCGGGTTCTTGCTTGCACACGGGGCGAATTTGAACGCTGCTCCATCACCCATGGCAGGACTTACACCCATCCAGGCAGCTGCTGCATATGGTGATATCAGATCTGTAAGAGATTTGATTAGTCTTGGAGCAGATGTTAACAGCCCAGCAACTGATAATGGCATGACTGCTCTACTAGCGGCTTTGAAGAACCAATCTCTGCCCCTTCTCAAGTTACTTGTCCAACACGGAGCGAATGTCAACCATGTTATCGCAACCAAAGATTGTAAGTTCATATCTCCTCTTGGAGAGGCGGCCCGTTTAGGCTGGCTTAAGGGGGTGGAATTTCTCCTGAAGCATGGTTTGAATGTTCACGACTCTCGTTTGGATTTAGCATTGTTTCAAGAAAATGAGCTCTCAGATTTTCTAAGCCCTCTGGGCTGGGCGATCAAGAATAGAGCTGAGAAGATGGTAGCTTTGTTGTTACAACACGGTGCCGATGTCCGTGCAACAGTTTGGTCAAATAACTGGCGCTCTGCAAGTGCCTTGATATATGCATTAATCTGCAGATCAAGTTTTGAAGTCATTTATCGGCTCATTGAAAAAGTTCCGGACTTGGAAGACCATCCTGGATGGGAGGACGCACTAGAATTTGTCATTCTATAGTTTACTAAGGGTATCCATGAGCTGATCATGGAAAAGATAGACTCATCACCACCGTCTGTTCGTTACAAGGTAATCCGGAAGGCATGGGATGCATTACCGCTTGATGAATTACCGGATGATTGTGATGATGATGAAGCTATGAAGGTCATTGTGCGTCTCATACAATCTGGAGTATCTCTGGACTCTTGCGCCAATGATGGAAGCACCATCCTTCAGCGCGCAGCCCACCATGATTATTACAATACCAGCCTCTACCTGATTAGCCACGGTGCTTCTGTCAACACTCATGCAACCAAACTTTATGGGACACCTCTTCAAGAGGCAATCAAACATGGCCATGTCGAAGTAGCCAATCTCTTACTGGATCACGGAGCGGACCTCAATGCCTTACCAGCGGAGAACCGCGGTGTTACTGCGCTTCAGGCGGCCGCCATCCATGGGATGTTTCCGATGGCTATACGGCTTCTTGAATCTGGGGCTGATGTCTCTGCGCCAGCCGCACCATTTGAGGGAAGGACAGCAATTAACGGAGCTGCAGAACGGGGTCATGTGGAAATGGTTCAATTACTTCTCAATGCATATGGGGAGAAGGAAGATTTGGGGCTGGTCTGTAGTCAGGCGGCGGAATATGCAGAAAAGCAAGGCCATTACGAGATTGCCCAGTGGCTGCGGGGGTATTCGTCTGTTTGATGGGTTATTATTAAGATGTGTCGTCAACTGCTTTGTTGTTTAGTCTACGACGGGATAAATGTAGCCGAGAATCCAGCGTACGGATTCAAGCTCACCTATATAGAATGTCTTCTCAATCTACTCCCACATTCCTAACCCGTGTCGAGTCAGTGAGTTGTAAGCTATATCAGGCATTTGGGTCGGATGCGCGAGCCCGTGTCACCGCAGGTTTATGTGTTTAGAAGTATCCATCCCCAGCTCAGTTTGTTTAATGAACGCTTAACATAAGTCAATGGGACTCAGCTTCGCAGTCTATCAACAGATTGAATCCCCCTAAAACCATAGAATTGTGAGATTTGTCGATATTAGCGAAATGGAAGGTCTGCCGCAATTCCCAGTACTGAGTCCCTAATACATTCGCCTAACACAGTATATTCAGATATGATCCCTAGTATATACTGTGTGGCTAGCGTTCCGGTGACAATGCTGACCTGTACAGAAATAGTACAGAAATATAGGGGAATGTGCTGCTCTATCTATTCATAAGAAGTAAGCGACGGGCCCTCCGAAGAAGACCCTTTTCCGACGTGCATCTCTCTTCTAAGTCGTCCTGTAGGAAATGGAAGACGTCGATGCAGCCTCGTCAGAATCTCAAGGTATTTTGGCTCTGTCTCCGGAGTGATGATACCATGCCGGATGAGAAAGTCAATGACCACAACAGCACTATTTGGTTTGAACAATCCCATTTTTAATGCTTCAAGGGTCCGGTCCACGTTCCAAAGTTAGGAATCTTCAACTTCCAGGTCCTTTGGTCGGGGAGTAACGCCCTGGTCGAGCTCCAACTCATACAGGTATTCAATCTCCGATAATAGCAAAGCTGTCGAGGCACTGTCGCTCCGCGCTGCGGGAAGATGGTCTTTCGCATGGAAATATGAGATACACCCAGCATATCGCAAGCCAGTCTCTATGATCTCTCTCTTAATAGACGCCTCCTCGGTGGCCTCGAGGATGACAGCACTGCGCGGCGTGTGTCCCGTGCTCAGAGCCCCAGCAGCGGTGCAATCTAGCATACCCGGGTAGGTCTGCTTTCTCTTTGAGTGTTTGGTGATCCAGAGATGAATATAACTATCTTCATCTTCAACGTAGCAAAGCAACTGCACGCTGGCTGCTATAACCCACCTTTCAGGATATCGTCATTTCCCGCTTCTACCATCCTGTTGACTGCAGCGTCTATGATCTTCATCTGTGTGGATGTTTAAGAGTCAGGGGGCGTCAAGAGGACTACCGCTCGGGAGCTGTCGATCAGCCAGCAGTCATCGGGCCAAGTGATGTTCTGCACGACTATGTTTGGGATGTAGCCCAGAGTAACGTCGACGCCTTGTACTTTCAATGCATGATAGCTCTTTAGAATGCGAGCGTAGACAGCCGGGTCCTTCTCGTAGTAAGGGAAGCTGTGGCGTGTTATTGACCATCTAGGCAACGGGGGGTGGAGGCTAGTAGAAATCCATACTTATCCAACTCAGCGACAATCTCGTGAAGGGATTTCGACATGACTGTGGTCTCCAGCAAACAGGGCTGCAACTAACAGCTCCCGACTGGTCGCGAATATGCAGAGATATTTCAAATCTCCCGCCAAGTGTTCTAAATGCGCGGGTAACAAGCATCGCGTTTTTTTTTTTTTTATAGTTCGCAGCAGGACATCTTCTCTGCTCTGATTTAGTCCCTTTATCCCTTGAAATTAATACTTGTTGCAGTCAACGCCTGTGCGAGGCGTGATATGAAACTCCTCTTGGCACTTCATCCTACAAGTTGCATACTCAAGCCAATTAATCCTAACCACCGTGGACTAGTACATCACGAATTCACGCTTGGTGGCAAATGTATCAGTCCTTGAGCATTGGGTGGATCATAATAGGGCGAACAACAAATAATCACAAAAATGGGTCAGATCTGCCCTTGTTGTCGTTGGACTTCATCGATTCTTGGCTGGGTATATCTTCCCCCCTTCATTTTAGATGAGATCTTGGATAGTCACATCCCCCCAACCCTTGTCTAGTAGTAATTTACTCCCTTGGATAGAGGAGTCACCGAATCTTTTGTTCCAAATGCGGCATGCCTGTACTGTTGAGCACCCTGGATCTCCCCAAATTGCAACCGAACCTTCCCAACCGTCTTGTCTAACTGGTCGGACCCTAGACAGTGACCGACGAGCAAATGATCCAGCTCGGGATTCCGCGTCGTCATCAGGACGCTGGAAAAGGAGGTGCTCTGCGAAACGCCATTCTCGCGCAAGGCAGTGAATCCGACGACAACACACGCCACAGCAACACCCAGGGCAGTCATGTAAGCCGCAAGCAGGTTCCTGCTGTTGTAGTTGTAGAAGTTCTGGGGTGATGAGACGGTAATGGGCACGCTGGTGTTCGCGGCGTTCAGACTGAGGAGGCTGTAGGTGAAGTTGTGCGAGAGATCCTCTATTGCTCGGGCCAATGTTTTGTTCCGGCAGTGAACAGTCGACTGACCACCCGCAATACCAAGCAGCTGGTAATTGGTACTATTCCACAGCTCTGGGCATGCAAAAAGGCCGGTTTGCATGATCGACATGGAGGTAGATGACAGGCCGGAGGGTCGAAAGCTCCCTAGTCCGCCCGAAGCGCTGATGGTCAAGGTGCGTTGGATAAGGCCCGAGAATAGCATATGCATGACATAGTAACCTCCATTGACTGCTGGGTCTAAACGTTCTATCAGAGCGTACGAGCCGGCCCGGGAGCTCCAATTAGCGGGAGCTACGAGCTCTGTTGATATGGGTGTCAAAGCCCGGGCACCGTTGGTAAAACGCTGGTCTACCACGTAGGAGGTATTCCATAATTGACAGACAAGCTCGGCCGGTTGTGTGGCGTTGTCGCTTCCCAGGGGATTCGATCCCGCGGCGTACACGAAAAGTGTATTGTTCAGGGCACTAGGAGCGGTCCCCGAGTATATGACGTTCGTCAGGTTCGTTGCGTTTCCAATCTCGTGGTCCCATAGATTCTGCAGGGAACTGTACCGATGACCCAAGGAATCAGTGAAAGTCATCCCCTGCATCTCCCCAAGTGCTTCACTCAAGCTCTGGCATTTGTACGACGGGCCCCAGAACTCTAGGGTGTACGACGAGTCAGGAAAAGGTGCAGAGGCGGGGAGTACTTCGGCCGACGAGGAGGTGGCTGTAAACAGGCGGTTGATGTCGGATGCGGGCTCACCAATCATTCCCATGCCTACGAACGTTACCCAAGGGCGCCAGAAGGAATCTGTGAAATTCACAGTTGGAACGCGCAGTTGGGTGATATTGGTGGTTGTCAGAAGACGGACGGACAAGGTCGCAGGTGTAAACACAGCGGTTAGGGGGATAAGCCTGGTTGGACGGTGAGTAATCGACCATTCCAAAAGACGACCTTATACGTACCATGAGATAATCGCCAGTAGAGTGAGAGTCTTCGCGTAGATCCAGATGTCGGGGATGAGAAAGGCGATTGGGCTGGTGAGGACGGCAAACATGCCATCAATCCCGCGAAGCTTTACACTCTTCCGGCGCAGAGTGGCCCATGTCTCCTGCGCCGCAGCGATCCCCACAGCGGATACCAGCAAGGTTTTGATCAAAAAGGCAAAGCCAGTCCCGATTCGCAATGCCCATGTTTGTTGGTCGACCGACTTGACTAGGGTGTTGTCGAGGCTGCGGTAGTAGAAGTGATGGCCAATCGACAACATTGCACCGCAAATAACAAACCCAGCCATCAGGGTGGGACACCGCCATCCGATTCCCCATGTGGCCGGAGCTTCCTCATCTCCGGCAGCGGCGTATGTTGTTTCATCGGGCCTTTTTTGGTCGTGGGTATGATTCACAGGGCTTTGATCAAGGACCGGGTCATATTCAGCGTGATTCTCGATCAATGGAGCCATGCTACGTGGAATAATGACAACTGAGATGCTGACATGAGGATTGTCCAGGGAGTGGGCAACTCTCTCTAGTTCTTATGGACGGGAAACTAACCTACCATCGATCACTCTTCTCGTATTTGGCCATGTCCTCTCAAGTCAGACGAAAGCCATGGCGTACACTTAGCTGAATCTGTATTTGTAGCGCCAGTTCCTTCTGATACAGACGAATTAGAGGTTGAATGGTATATTCCCTTGGCCCACTTTTACGAGGTGCTGATATTAACGTTACTTGAAGTAGTGGAATCAGGGTCCAGGGACACTCATCGATTGGACGGGGATGCGGCTGACCGAAGTCAGCCTTAATTTAATCACAGGCGATAGTTTTGTCTACACCGTTCCTTTTTGTCATAGGGCTTGGATTAGGGCGAAAAAATGGCCACTCCTGAATCATACACATCACTAAATAGGAGGACTAACGACCACTTATCTTCCCAAGAGTCAGGCAGTATCGGTGTGCATTTGCAGTCTGAGACTTCTTCGTCTTGTTTATGCGGCTGTTCTCTGTAGTGGTGTACTACCACGGCAGTTTTAATCAGGTCGATTGACTACTACTGAGTCGATAAAAATGCCTTGCGTCTGAGATATGATGACGGCCTGATGAAGTCAAGTTTGAAGTTCACTGTTTTTCTAAGTGACACTTCTCAAGGAACCCCATGGCCTGAAGTTTCCACTACACTACCAGCTCTTTCTTCCCTTCGAGCGTCCATAATAGGGTGTAGCTTCTGACTCTAATACGACAGAGGGCTTTAATCACATGATCAAGAGCGGGTTAAGCAGTACCGCAGAGGATCAGAAGTGCCAAAATGGATTCGGCGCGGTTATTTGGTTTTCAGCCATTGCATCTAGAAACTAGTGATTACGTTAGAGGACTTGGACAGGAATTTCGTGGCTGTATGGTGTATATATCTCTTGCATCACTCACTGTCTTTGGAGACTCGACCGTAGATGGGGAATCCCGGCTTCTACAGGGCACTGAGGAGAAAGACTCCCTATGATATACTACAGTAGAGTAATATTTAGCATGACCCTCCCTGCCATCTACTAGTGTAATGACTCTTTATTTCTGTAGCTAAGTTGTTCTTCTTAGTACTTTCAGAAACACTTCCATACCACTCCAGTAGTCATACCCTGCGATTTGGATATAAATGAGAGTCAAGTTCCACCATGTAAAGCAGAATGCATCCATCCCAGAGGTGCCTGGCAGGTAGACCAGGCTGAGAATGGCGATAGTTTTCAACCTCATAGTACCACGTATTCAAAATCCCCTTGAAGAGGGGAACGGAATGACCATCTAGGTACGTCTTGGGTATTCAATCTACTACATATAACAACCGCAGTCACGATCTCCCCCGGGTTGAGGGTTTCAGTTCGGGAATGGGGCTAGAGACGGCCTCAGGATTGGGTTCGTTCGGGATTGGTGGTGGGATTAGAGGGGCCAGGAGTGACTTAGGCGAGATAGCCAATCACGGGTGCTGGCTCTCTTAGGGCTATGGAATAGCCTCCCCGTATCTCAGCCCTGTGTACTTGTCGGGAAGAACGGCCTTATTCTCCAAAGGGTCCATAGTCTATGGACTATGGAGTAGCTGAGTCCCACTCCCAACTGAGGTTCCTTCAAACCAAGCAAATATTATCCTGGCAGGCTTGTGTACTTGTGCTAATTTAGTCCATGGCAGGTCAATAGGATTAGTGATCACAAAAGCGGACCCAAGGGCTGCCACTGTCCTTTAGGAGGGACCATGGGTTTAAAAGCTAGGTATTGCGATAGATTCAAATTAATTTGACATATGACAGACTGATTACATTTCCTCCCCTCCAAAAGCTCCCCTGTAGACAGTGGTTCCTTCCAGTCGTGGCAGCCAAGCTGGGGCATTCCGAAAGTATGCATGCGCGGCCGGCTTTGATGGAAATGACACCATAGTAGCACGCACGACTTGAATAATAAGGAGTATCAGTATCAACATATTCGCTAGGCCCAGGAGCAATCCACTTACTGCACAGTGACTCAGGGAGCTGCTTCGTGTATGCCATGACGGGACTAGAAGGACAAATGTCAGGTTGTTGCTTCGACTCGATATGACGTGAAGGGCATACCTTCCACAGACACCACAGAATCGCCGCTCGAGAACAAGTCCAGATTCACAATTGTTGTCGAGATAGCTAGACAGCTGTCCCTCCACAGATAGTGCCGCCCTTGGTACGACCATATAGTGCGCGCCAACTGTTCGATGTCAGATATGTGTTCCAGTTTGAGGTGCTTGGCTTCGTACCCGAACCGCTCGACTTGATGCAATTCGAGCAGTGGCAGAGAACAGAGGTTAAGGCTTGGTCATCGGTATAACGAAAGGTCACCTTTATGGCGCCGCAATTGCACTCTGCGTTGCTTTGTTGAGACATAATCTTATGAGTATGGAATCCCGATCGTGGTATGTACTTGGTGGAAAGAGCGGTATGGAAGATGAGTCCTTTTCTATGCAAACCGTTCGCATCTTATATATCATCTTTAAATACATATTAGATATCAGGTGCTTGAGGTTGATAACAATACCAGTGGCGTCCCCGGCGCTCAGTGACAAATCTTTCTCCATGGACCAAGGCTATAGATAGAAACTGGGCCAGGAAACATATTATTGCCCCCTTAATCAGCCACAACTGATTACGGCCAAGGATTCTTAGGTTATTTAACACTGTCGGTAGTCCGTGTTGTGGCTTCAGTGCATCAAGCTCAACGCCGTTTTAGCCGGTAAAGCTATACCCAGTACCATGAACCCAGATCAGAATATCCGCTTCATGGACACGATCACTAATCTTCAATTTACCAAGTCACCTCCAGTCCAATAAGTAATCTTCCGACGGCACCCATCTTTTCATCCTCGCCTTTCCCCTTCTTTCTACCGCTCTAAAATCTACCCTAGACACGCCCCCAGACATACCAATCGCCTTCAACATGGAGAAATATGCCGTTGTCCAAGAAAACCTTAGCGTGTTGCAGCAAATGAAGCCACCGCAGACACAAGCTTTCTATCGCCAACGCAAGGAAATAGTCGACGGCTTCAGCCCGCTATTGCTGCTCTTGCTTCCTACGAGCAGTCGAGTGTTCTCTTTCACATCTTCCCCAACGGCAGTGTCCGCGTCTTCTCGAACCTCGCCCGCGCATACGGCAGCACATATTTCTTGAAGGCTTGTGCATCGTCTGCACTGAGACATTCCAATTCGCTGAACTTCCACTACCTAACAAGGTGATACAAAAGAACTGTGGTCAAGGTTAAGCTGCCTGGCCTGATTGTTTCTGATGAATGCCCCCGCGTGTGCAGGTCGCAGAAATGATGCAAAACTATAACATATTCCAGGCTCTACAGGCTTTCCACCAACAGAGCGCAGAAGAATGAAAGGGGGCTTAACTGTTGTAGAGCGCAGTTTCCGTGGATGACAAGAGCGCGCAAATGCTGGGGTTTAAACCACCCGTACTGGCCCTGCTTGCCCGATGCTGATTCTGGTATGCCATGGAGAATCCGGCTTGTAGGACTTATTGCAGAGCTTTCATGATTTCCTTTGGTGTTATGTATGCTCAAGATCCCATGGACTGCATAATCAACAAGCTTTTCACAGAGCCTTCAGGGAATATGATCTGTGAATATATCAGGATTCACCACTTACCTGCAAGGTTTCCTTTGATTACTACAGCCTTACTATTGGCAGAGATCCTGGGGTATCTATGTAGCATCTTGATAGTGTATGAACAGCAAGGGTTGGGTTTGCCGACCAGATCCGATTCCTATTTGGCAACATTGCATAGTCTATTGTGGACTTGAAAGCCTTGAAGACAGGACACCTACCAGAGTGCCCCAGGTTAGTGCAGCGTACGACCACCAAACATTTACGACGATTATCGCTTTGGATGATTGCTTCGTATTAGCACTCTAATACGGCCAGAATCCTTAACCATATTCACTGTTATATAGAAGACCGAGGGCAGACTTATTTGAAACTGAAATCGGATTGTTCACCTGGCGAGATAAATTAGGCACACCGGAAAGAATGGTGCAACTATGAGGAACTATACCAGGGGGGATCATGCTCATATATTTGGTGAGAGTCTTCTCCTACACATGAAATCTATACAGTAGATGATCATTGCCTAAGGCTGTGGCAGAGCTTATAATAGGCAGGTATGGACATGCGTCACAGCTTAAGTAGTCTAAAACCCCTCATGCATATCATCAGAACAAAGACCACGGTCCTCCGGGTCTAGCATGGGTCTACCAAGCTATCAGGACCAGTGCCGAGTAGACTTCACTAATCTGAATAAGCTGAAGTGGATTTAGGGCGTAGGTGCTGTCAGCCTGTCAGAACTCCTACGTGACCTCTTTTTTGATCCTGGCACTCTGATTATGATATGATCGACATGGGAACTGTAGCTCATAGTGGTTCCTAGTGATTGCAAGACGCTAATTTCTTCTGTAGCCCACATTTCATGCTACACGCTCACAGGCTTGCCTCCACTTTCGGAAACCTGTGGCTAAAGGTTGTGTTCATTTTGCCAGTCAATCCCTGCAGGGACTAAGGCCCATATATCGAGGCTTACTGACTGCAGATACTCAACTTCACACTTACATGAGTGGCCTGTACCCTTGAATATGGCAGCTGTGCGATCTCTTGATCTCCAACAATGTCCTCCGAGATCCCGAGGCGGATTCATACAAGGATGACTTGGGACTGAGATATAACCTCTCGTACATTGCATCTGTGACTTATTACTTGTTGGAATTACTTAAAGCTAATTAGAAATCATCTTTAGCTGTTTCAAGTGGCCACCTGTGTTGGGTTCTGCTACAAAAATCAATCATCGCATTCATAGGACTTGGGGAGATCTTTGCTCAGCCCTACCTTGACTTGGCTACATCTAAACATTATTTTTTCTTTCTATACAAACCACCTTTTCGATACATCAAGCACATACGACCACAGGGTGTGGAGAACAGGGCTTCCCGTCCGCTCAGCCGTACTTAAGCCACACGCCGGCCGGTCAGTAGTTGGGTGGGTGACCACCAGCGAATCCCGGCTGTTGTATGTTTTTGATGTCTTTTCTTTTTGGCTTCCATCATGTTATTCTTCATGCGCTGACCCAAACTAGGCCTAAATGCTGAGTATGTTCGCGTGGAACTCGGACTACGGTATATGCCTTCGCCACTGTTGTTAACACCATCTCCCTTGATGAGTTGCGATTCTCAGCCGAGGCCTATCTCGAAAAAGTTGGCCCCTATCGCCCATTCCTTAACCGGAATGAGCTATTTCATCACAGAAACCAGACATGGACCCCATCTTCGAGCCCTGTCTCTTTCACAGCATATGAAGTGATGTTTGGCGGAGTTGCTGCACTGGGCTCTTTGTTCTCTCGAAGGGAGCTGAGCGATACAGAAGCCCAAGTGGTGGAATCAGCTCGGTCAGTGCTCGGAAGCAATCTTCGTTTTGACACGCCTTCAGTTGTTCTTATTACGGCTTGGGCTCCGAGGATGTCATATCTTCGTATCGCTGGGATGCAACATGTCGTCTCGATAACCAGCTGCACTCTGATGCACCTCATAGAAGCAGCTGGGTTCCGTATGGAACCACTGGACAGCGCTCTTTTGATTCAACCACTAGATGATACTAGCCCTGAGAGCCACTGAACACTGTTTGGCATTGCTCGCCATCTTGATCTCTGGTTGACTTTGGGGCCAGATCCGGCGCGGGTTCGATGGTCGAGTTTAATGGTTCCAGGATTGGGTCACTGTGATCATACCCAGTGCCCCCAGGGAAATGGAAGACGAATACAGCTCGTTATGAATGAAAATGGGGGCTTAATGGCTAAGGATATATTCCTGCGTTCATTCTTAGAACTGAAACTCATCCCTGCCAGTCCAAACCACGTGCATCGCGGCATCCCCGCCAGCTGTACACATGCGAGCACCTGGATGTGCGGTACACTCTGCAAGATTGGTGATGATCATTGAGACACGTCTGCTAATCACATGAAGCGCAACGGCCTGTTGACCAGACCATATGGAATGAAAAACCTCATCTTTAGTGACTGTGTGATGGTTCTCCTTGATATCTGATTAGAGCTAGCGGCTTCTGGCAGATTGCAAGGCAATTGCCATGTCTGACGTAGACTCAACAAATCAGATGTATGGCGTATCAAATTGGTATACACCAGGTTGAAGAAGACCAAGTACGTGAAAGTTGAAGTATTTTACATCTGGAACCATGAGCTGGTCGAACATGTTCCTCTAAGTAACAGCAGCTAAGCAATCCATGATTTCCATGGGATGACCGAGAAACTCTCTCCTCAACCTCTATTCTCTAGCTAAACTAATCAACACATATGCTGCTGTATGGGCTATGCTAGTGAACAGTTGATCCCTCCAGCACAAAGTAACTTGACAACAAGCAGCCGTCCCTCCCCCAAACACAAAAAAAATCCAGGGCAATCTGGCCAAGCCAACACAGCCCAGATAGACAAGGAGGACCGGTCTAATCGAAATCCGACAGCTGTCCAATACAGCCCACATCAGATTGAGTGTTCCACGGCACCCAGCCCTTTAGGAGGCGATCCTTTTCATTATAGTAGAGGCAGAACTTCGCTCTCTTGCTCAGGTGGCCCTCCTGATCAGCGCCGCGTGTCATAGCCGTGTGGTTGACATTGTGGAATGTATTGAAGAGATAGTCGGCAAGAGTCACAGTCGGCGTAAAGTTGGCCAGGATGGTAAAGTCACGAATGTCAGAAGCGCTCTTGTCCCGCTTGTTGTTCTGAGGATAGGCCCAGAAAATGGGAGAGGTCATTCCATAACTGTCTGCGAGAGTACAGGCTGCCCGGATGGCGTCTTCATAACTTCCTCTGGGCAAAATGTTCTCCGCCACAATGGTGAAGCCATCACCGCCTCAGATATTAGAGTAGAAGCCCCAAGAGGTCGATGCCCACAGCCCGGTTGCCTTCGCCATGATGTCTCTGGCGTTTGTTGCAATGGCGGAGGCGATTTCGGGCGTGGTCACAAACAGATCTTTGAAGGCGCCGCGAATGTTCGAAACCAGGACCAAAGTGATGAAATAACGGCCATTCCGGAAGTACACGGACACGTAGTTGTTGTAGCCCTGGATGGGTCCAACATTCCTTTTGTTGTGCTCCGTGGCGTTAGGCGCATTGGCGGGGGTTGACCCAGTCACGGACTCCCAGGCTGCGATGTAGCCAGGATCATCTAGCACCG
The DNA here is from genome assembly GCF_000002715.2 of Aspergillus clavatus NRRL 1. Classification (NCBI taxonomy): domain Eukaryota; kingdom Fungi; phylum Ascomycota; class Eurotiomycetes; order Eurotiales; family Aspergillaceae; genus Aspergillus; species Aspergillus clavatus. The sequence goes on along the minus strand of NW_001517096.1, from coordinate 144,758 downwards.
ACACCTCGGCATCGACGCTGCGGGCATTCACATGAGGGTCGATGATGCTTCCAGCACTGGCGGCAGGACTCGCAAAGACGCACGCGGACAGGGCCGCCACGAGCAGGACAATTGAGCGACGCATCAGGGAAGGAGCTGTTGCTTGAATTCAATGAAGGTGGACAGGGTAATGGTGATGGAGGAATGGATGTACAGTGCAACTGGAGCAGTGGGGGATATCCAGCGCCTATATATACTTTGTTCTTTCCTATATCGCAGTCAGGATCTTCCCTCCGTTCGACGTAGCTATAGCATCGGAATGATCACAATATCCCCGCTTCTGGCTCGAATGCGCTTAAACCATCCAGAGCGTAAGTGTGGCGTCCCCTTCCAAGCTACAGAATACTATCAGATAGTGGTCAAACTTCCGTGACTGAGTGGCATGGCATCAAGTTCTTCTGGCATGATGCGCCGCCCCAGTGCCCAGACCTGACGTCGTACTGTATCGAATAATCCAAGCTGCAGAATACTAGTAAATAGTGATCAAATTTCCTTGACTGGGCGGCATGGCTCCGAGTTCTTCTGGCATATTTAGCTGCCCAGACCTGATGTCTCACTTTATTGTATAATCCAAATATAAGATTGTCTCAGACAGGCTTATTTTCTCTTCAGCAAAAGGTACCATTAGTATGCCATGTACTCCTCTCTCTTTAATTAGTACTATTAATTGATTGGTTTTTTGATATGCCACTGTTTTTCCACCATGCTTAATTCAACAGGAAGCATACTCATAGGCATAAAAATTCTATTGTGACACTTTAATACAAGATCGCACTCCTCCTGAGAACAAAGAATATAAAAAGGATACCTCATACACATGCTGTTTTGTCACTGCTCATCTTGTACTGCCTTCACAGTTTATCCTTCAATCGCATATTGTGCAATCGTGCAAGAACCTTAAAAAAAATCTACCTGTTCTATCCACAAAATGCGTTTCCTCGATACCTTGCTTCTTGGGTTGGCCGTCGCTGGCAACACCGTACTTGCCACCATCGATCTCGGTCAAATTGAAAATGGGGCCGGACAGGCCTTGTTGAACGGTGCGTTCCTGGACTGCTCGTTTCCATAGATAGCAGGGGATATAAGCTAACCGAAAACAGTCGCCTGGATTGGAGGCGACAATCCATGCAAGACGAAGGAATACGTCAGTATCACTGCGAGTGCCGAAAGTCCCTGTGGTGTTCGCTTTACGCTGAGCAACGGGTATACGTACTATGAGGGGAACTGCGGTACTAGTGCCATCGACATCTGGAACAACAACGGCACGTTCAACTCTCATTGCCAGAACAAGTCCTGGAAATACCAGTTGAACCACAATACTTGGATCCGACAGACCTGGACGTGCTACTAGGAAAGCTGTGGCCTGATTGTTGGATCTTGATGAAGCAAGGGAGAGCCAGCGCGAAATATGTATACAGAAAATGTGTAGAAATAAACTCTGTGCATCTTGACCATGGTCTCGATATTTGCTGCGAGATCTTCCAGTTCTCATGAGATATAGAATCATAAGGGGCCTGGATCCTATAGAGCAATATCAATATCCATACCTTATTCTGCTACCTCATAGACGAGTCCTGAAATCATAGAGCTTTCTCTCCCAAGGGCCCTCACCCCAGCAAATTACATAATGGCCTCAGAGAGATGCACCACTCATGATGAGTAAAGAAGAGACCGTAGACAGAGGGGGAGATTTGTGTTCATCTTTATGTAGGTGGTGAAACTGTATCAATCTTCAACCAAGGCTGTTTGCAGCATGCAACATGGAGATACCCTTGTTTACAGGGGCAGAGTGCCCGGGACACGCTGGCTGGTTGGATCACCCACGTGGTGACATGGGCCCTTCTGTCTCGCTTTCGACTGCATGGCAAAGTCCTGCTTTGCCCTGTCGATCTTCGGCTTACAAAAAATGCTTACTGTGGTAATGTTGTCGTCAGTATCCGTCCAATATCAACCAACCCATATGCAGAGGCTTGCTCTCTGCCTATACCTAGGGTCCAGCTGCTATATAGGTATGTGTATAATGATGTGTTTCTATTACTACCAGGTGTCTTGCCGCAGTGCTATGCTACTGGGGATATATGCATGCTGGTTTTGATTATTATTCTGGTCCACTATTACTATGGGGAGAACTCCCCTCCCCAGGAAGACAGAGTACTAGCTGAAGCAACTTGATATATATATTGATGGTGGATGTATATCAGCATGCCAGAGTTCATTCTCGGTTATATATAACCGAAACCACCAAATGATACAATGAAATCCCCAATGAATATCATTGCCTTGGTAATATTGATCCATCAACGTACCTCACCCACTTCCTTGCAATTCCATCCAAGTTAGTGGGACCCAGAGTATTACAAACAGAGTGATCATCCAGAAACTTATCGTGGCGTCCCTACACAAGTTTGATTTTCTTCTAATATAAACCACACCTTTTAGCAATCCAATACATACGACCACAGGGTGTGGAGAACAGGGCTTCCCGTCCGCTCAGCCGTACTTAAGCCACACGCCGGCCGGTTAGTAGTTGGGTGGGTGACCACCAGCGAATCCCGGCTGTTGTATGTATTTCTTGGGTTCTTTTTTTCCTTCCCTTTTAAATGTTTGTTTTCGAAGTACGGAGAGGCACTTTGGGGGGGGGGGGGGGGAATACATACGTGCAAATTAGTATGGTAGCTAGCACTGATGTCTAGATCGTGGCGCTCACTTTGCTGCCTACAAAGGTTGTCTCTTTTAGATCTTCCTTGCATTCTTCCGGGATATCAAGGCTATCTCCGTCCAGTTCGACGCAAGAATCGTGGAGTAGAAAATGATGCTCTTCTTACGAAACATCATGCGGGATATACCCCATGTTCTTCTGAGGGATTTCCCTTCTCAGATAGAAGTGTGTCTGGCCCTTCGGAATTGGGGTGATGTATGTACTTGATAGTCCTTCGGAGAGATTGCATCAAAGGATGACTCTCTAGAATGAGGACAAGTAGGGAGGTGACAAAACTAGAAGAATACGATATATATGTATATGGCATAAGAGATGATAGAATTACCCGACTCTACAAAGCAAGGGTAGCCACAGGCTACAATTCAATAAGGGGCCTTGAATACATACTTAAGACAAGGACACCGTTCACAACTCGAACCGTGTTGGCCCATCCGATCCTTCGTTGATGATTTCCTCGGCAATCTTTTCGGACAGGGCATCTGAGACACCTGTTAGTGGAAACAATATATGGGGAAATTGGAAGCAGAAGATCAAGGGACATACAGATCGCGCTCTGGATATGGCTGGGGGGCAGGAACGGCAGGGCTCTGTCAAGACGTCAATACCACACTATATGACGCAGTGCACAACGGATCAACATACGCGGCATCCACAACCCTGACACCATTGACGCCAATCACCCGCGCCTTGCTATCTACAACAGCGGTACTGTTCGCCGCAGTGGGATCGCCCATAGCGCACGACGACCCGGCATGGTAGAACGCCAACCCATCCTGCTGGATGAACCGCAAGATCTCCGCGTCGGTGCGAACTGACTGCTTCCCAGGGTAGTACTCATCGCCGAGGCGGACCGGTGCCAGCTCTGAGGCTTCGAAGATCTCTCGGAGACGCTTGAAGGCGGCGATGGCAACCTGCTGGTCGGTGCGAGATCCCAGTGTGTTAGTGTTGATGATGGGGGCGTCGTTGGTGTCGGCGGACTGGATGGTGACATTGCCCAGTGAAACGGGAGCGACGAGAGCAGCATTGACCGACGCGTACTGATGGCCGTCTTTTGGCTGGCAGCCCATAGGGTCGTTGAAGTTGCCTAGATACATGGGAGAGACGATGTACTGGAGCTGGTTAGACAAGCCATGGGCGGGAATCGTGAAACAGAGACAGGAGGGGGTACTTCAACTTCGGGCCAGTCGTCCGGGAACTGGGCCAGGTCCTGGAGTGCTTCCGGAGTGAACGCGGCACGGAGATGGTTAGGGACCTTTTCAAAGGCCCCGAAGTCACCTGCATTCGCAGTCAAAGGGCCCTGCTGCCTCTGGCGATACTCATCGACATAGAGCTGAAGCATCTTCAACCCATCGTTGACCCATTCGGTCCACGTGGGGACGCCGACGCGATATGCCGCGCCAAACCAGACGTGGTCGACCAGGTTCTGTCCCACATATGGACTGTCATGGACAATGGGAATACTGAAAGAGTTGAGACTATCCGCTGGTCCGACGCCGGATACCATGAGCAGTTGAGGGGACTGGAAGACTCCGGCGGATAGAATGACCTCTTTATCGACGGCAAGCGTGTGCTCAACACCCGCTATCTCTACCACCACTCCCGTGGCAGTCTTGCTGTCGTCAAAGAGGATCCGCTTCGCCAAGGTTTCTGTGTAGACAGTCAGGTTGGGCAGGTCCTGGAATTTCTTCAGATATGTGTTCTCGGCGGACGCGCGCTCCTGCGTCCCTGGGATGGTCGTGAGGGCGAAGTACTGGGAACCGATGATCTCCCCGCTGTTGAAGTCACCGGCATCGTCAATGCCGACGGCTTCCATGGCTCGTTGAATCCAACTGCAAGGTGTCAGCCATTCTCCCGTTGGCGGCTAGCAGCCTGAAGAGGAATGGATATCACCTGGAGATTGGCGACGCCCAGTTGGCGTACGTAACCGACAGCGGACCACTGCCAGACGAGAATGCGTCTGACTGATATCCAGGGGTCGCATTGAGAGCCCGGCGATCGGGATCTGGTGCTGTGAAGCTGGTGCCCTTCTTGAAACATCTCTCAAATTTAGACCATGAGTAGCTCTGATCGTTGACCTTGTCGGCCCACATCTGGAACGAGCCGACCGGAGCTCTGATGTCTTTCTTAGCAATAAGCAGGCTTTGGAAGGACACACGAGAAGGATCGTACCTCTGATAGATCATAGCGCTGTCACCAGTTAGCATTGGAAGTTTTCCAATAAGGTCGATGCGAGTAGCCTTACTTGCGTGCACTGGAGCCTCCCATGCACTTCCCTCGGGGATAGCCAAAGGCTCGTCCCCCCATTCCCGGCTGGGGCTCGACCACGAAGCCCCAGTCATTTGCGGCATTGTTCGCGAAGCCGAAGGCTGGAGTAGACGAGATAATGGGTTCCGAGTCCTCATACCAACCGCCAGCCTCGACGATGGCGACTGTGTAGCCTGCCTCGGCCAGTCTCGTTCCTATAGGAATGCCAGCAGTGCCTCCTCCGACAACCACGTAGTCGAAGGTGTTGTTTTGGGGCTTCCCGTGGTGGAAGGCGCTCGCCAGGGCAGGAAGCAGTGCGACTGGAAGAGACCAGAACATCATTTCTCGATCTGATATCTCAAATGGACGATCTTTCAGGGTGTGCAGCTTGATCGTATTGATTTATGGCCGCTGGGCACTTCAGCTGCGTGTCTCCCCAGCATGGACTTGGTGGTCATCGACCACGCCATCCGCATTCTGCTGCTGTCAAGGACCATCTCCGATGGGCCAAATACCCTGTCCAAGTGGGAGGAGCATCTTTGAGTATGCTCGGAGTTCAAAGAAGCATAAATTTGAATTCACCCGGAGACAAAATCGGTGAAGTTGACGCGGATCTGCAATTCATGTCCGGATCGCCAGATGTGGCTCTTCTCCGAGACGACTAAAGAGCGATCGGAGTTGGAGGTCGCCGGAGAACGAAGCAGCACTGACCATTGAACGTTGATGGTGGATTTACATCCTTGCCGGTTTGTCATTTTCGTGGTTCTTCAGCAAGTCCATTGTTATGGATGTCGCGGTCGAATGGCCCGTATCAGATATCAGACATTTATACCCAGCCATGTCTCGTCGACCTGTAGATGGAATGCAACTGAAACAAAGACACTGCATGATACATCGTGGCAATTGCTTTATATCTCCATTTTTCTCAGAATAAACTAAGACGCAATTATGGGCTCCCTCACGCCTAACAATGTCGCTCCTGGCGGCCTCGTCCTAGTCACCGGTGTGAACGGCTTCCTGGCCGCTCACCTCGCCATCAACCTTGTCGAGCGCGGCTACAAGGTTCGCGGTACAGTCCGCTCTCAGGAAAAGGCGGACTGGATCACCGAAGCAGTTACAAAGCGCTACCCCGAGGCTTCGTTCGAGGCGCTGGTGGTACCCAACATCTCCGCCCCTGGGGCTTTTGAGGAAGCCGTCCGCGGCGTCGATGGCATCGCCCATGTTGCCAGCGACTTGACCTTTGGCAACGATCCCAACAAGGTCATCACACCCATGCTCGAGGCCCTCCACAACATCCTCAGCAGCGCCGCCAAGGAACCCACCGTCAAGCGCTTCGTGCTGACCAGCAGCGCCATTGCGTGTCTGACTCCGCAGCCGGAGAAGGAAATCCACGTCGACACCACCACGTGGAACGACAGCAGCATCGAACGGGCGTGGGCTCCACCTCCGTACGAGCCTGAGCGCTGCTGGGACGTCTATGCCGCCCTCAAGACCTCGACCGAGCGTGAGTTCTGGAAATTCGTCCAGGAAAGCAGACCCGGCTTCGTCGCCAACGCCGTCCTCCCGGATTTCATCGTCGGCCCTATCGTCCACGCCAAGCAGAATGGCAGTACCGGCCGCTGGGTGAAGGAGTTCTTCGATGACCCGGTCAACTACTACAAGCCCCTGCAGACCTTCATCCCCCGGCACTGGGTGGATGTCACCGACGTGGCGCTGCTGCATATTGCGGGTTTGACGGAGGTAGATGTGCAGAACGAGCGGCTGCTGGCCTTCGCTGGCCCGTTCAACTTCAACAGCTGGCTGAGTGTGTTCCGGAAGATTGATCCTTCCAAACCGTGGCCGGCGGATGATCCGGAGCAGGTCAACGATCGGAGCACGGTGGATACGGAGAGATCAAAGGAGATTCTGAAGCGGTACTCTCGCGTTGGCTTTACGTCTTTCTTTGACAGTGTGCGCGATAACTGCCTCAAGAGTGACCCTGAGTGGAAGCGGTCGAACTTTCCTTAGACCCTTTTCTCTTGCTTTTTCTTGTATGCGATGACGAAGTCTATGTAGCTGAATGAATGTTGTCTTCTTATATTTCCTTTGCTATGTCTGACTCCAAATTTTTGATGAGAACAGATAAATTGAGAATGACTGCATCGATGACCGAAAATATTTTTGTGTATTTTCGTTTCAAAGTCTGTCTAGAATCTAGATTTCTTGTAGAGGTCTAAACTTTTCTCGAACTAAACATTTGTCAATCTATGAATATCGACAGCTGCCCATACATGGACCAAACAATGAGAACGACTATTAATGCAGGTGGTATATCTTTTTGATGCCCTAAAGTAGAATAACACTCCAAATTATGACCCTTCTGACCCATCTCCCATTCCCCATAGGCCGCTACAGACACTCAATGATTACTGCCTCCCCTAGCAGTCTCCCTAAGCACTCTGATCCTCTCCACCAGCAGCCTTCTTTGCCTTCTTGCGGAAGTGATCTTTGATCAAGAAGGCAAGGCTCAACACCAACCCCAGACCAGACAGGCCCAGCTCGAAGTAAAACGCACCCCGATACCCCTTTTTCTTATCCTCATACGTATGTCCTCCGTTGTTGACTTCCCGCTCCACTGTCCCCGCAAAGCCCAGTCCCAGCGAGATACTGTAGTTAACAATGGTCATGACCACACTGGCGCCGATGCCCTGGTACTTGGCCGGGACGGCGTCGGAGAAGATGATCGTCGCAGCAGGGAAGGACGAGTCCATTCCGACGCAGATGATCAGAACGCTCCAGAAGAAATTGCCCCAGTAGATCTGGTGCGTCGGCAACGTGGCGATGAGAATGGATCCGACCAGATACGCCACCATCCCAATGACCATGACCCATGCGGCGGAGACCCGGCCCAGCATTTTGCCCACCGCCAGCGCGGCGCACAGCCCCGACGGAATCACGGGGCTGTACCACGCCGCGAGCAGCAGCGGGCTGACTTTGTTCAGCTCCATGACGAATACGGCGGCGTAGTACACCCAGATCCCGAAGGTGGCCCAGCCGCAGGCGGTGCAGCCCAGCACAAAGGCGATGTCGGAGTTGAAGGCTGCCAGGGGTAGGATGGGGTCTTTCGACCAGCGCAGTTCGATCCAGAAGAAGGCGGCCGCGAATAGGAATCCTAGGATCAGGCACACGTAGACGTAGGGCGGCTGCCAGCCGACTCCAGCGGCCTGGTTCCACGCAAAATTAATCAGCACCAGCGCGGCAATGCCGGTAAAGCAGCCGGGAAGATCGAGGTGCATGATCTTCTGGCCGAACATCAACATATTGGGCGTGGTGCTCGTCGGTTGAGGTGGGATCGTGTAAATGGAGACGATGGCGAGACAGGCGAGGGCGATGGATGCGCTCCAGTACGCCCACGGCCACCAGGCCAGCGCAAAGAGACCACCGGTAGCAAACCCACCAATGGCGCCAAAGGGGGCACTGCCGCCGAAGAATGCAAAGGCCATGTTCTTGCGAGGGCCGGGCGCGTACGACTGGCCGAGGATGGCGATCGCGTTGGGGAGCGTCACCGCCGGTCCCATGCCCTGAAAGACACGGGCGAATATGAACAGGACCTGAGAAGAATAGACTGCCAGGCCGCAGACAAGCGTCCACAGTGCGTACCAGCTCATGCCGATGATGAACATTTTCTTGTGTCCAAAGTCGTCGCCTAGCCGGCCGGCAACCAGGACGAAGGTGCCGATGGTCAAGCTGTAGCCGGCCACCAGCCACGACAACTCGTTGCTGTTGGTGATTCCGTACCACTCCCCAATCACTCGAACCATATCCATTGTCTGGCCCAGTCCGAGCTGGTTCGTGAACATGGCCGAGCAGACGGTCAGGATGAAGAGGATTTGGCGAGGCAGAGGGAGGGTGTTTGCGATGTAGACATGTTCGTCCTTGGTGTCCTTCCCATCGTCGAGAGTGATTTTTTCGTCATCAGGGAAGGCCCCTATAATGACATTTGCTTAGTCTCTTGTCTTCTGTTTGATACAGGTACAGGAAGCTCAAGAAAACTCACCTTTTGGGAGAACTCCCTGAGAGATCGACTGGGTGTCGCTTGAACTCTGATTAGACTCAGCAGCCATGATGCTTGTCTTCGGAATAGCTAATCTAATAGATGGTGAAAGAGTACGAAGAACGATGAAGGTATTTATTCTTCAAACAAGACCTCCTAGCACGCACGTACCAAGTGCAAGATCGGACTTGAAAGCTGCAGTGATCGTCCGCCGGGAACGACTACTGAACTCCGGGGCCCACCGTCCTCCAACTCCGGGGCTGCTTCTTAGGGGCAGCACTCCCGGAGGCAGTCAGTCTTAGGGCAACCATAAAGTAATGGCCATTCCATCAGTGTCCACGCGGATTGTTGCGGTCTCAGTTCATGATCCCTTCCACTCCAGCGCACAATGAAGATCTTTCACGCTCTCTCTTGTTTACTGTCACTAACCCTGGTCATCAGGACTGGCCAGGCCGTCAGCTATCCGAAACACTCCACCTGGATGCTGGAAAGTGTCATCGGGCGAGGTGAAGGAATCAACCCGGCCGACGGTCTGTTGGGAGTCATCCAGAAGGTACCGCACCATGCCACGCATTCTCCGTACATTTTGACTATTAATGAATGCTTATTATACAGGGCCTATTCCAGCAAGCCCTACGAGCAGCGATCGCCCAGTCCAGCGACGCAGAGGAGATCGCCAGATGGACGGACTATCACCGTCGCAGCGTGGACGCCGACATCGAGGAGCTCCTCAATGCGACGGCATCCTCCCGCGACCTGTCTCTTGACCGGCTATGTGTCGGTCGCTCAATCATGTTCGTGCAGCTATCCCTGGTCCAAACTGAGCCCGACTGACCTTGTCCAGGGAGATGAATCTCGACGAGCCACTCCACCGCAACGTCCTCAAAGCGCTGCGCAAATCCCTCGACCTGCAATACCAGAACGAGAACTCCGGCTTCTGGTACTTCGTCGACCCGCCGCCTCCCTACCCGCCGTACGGTAATCTCTCGTACAGTGATGGAATGTACGGCTTCGCGCCCTTCGCCGCCTTATACGGCATAACCTACGGCGACCCACACGTAAACCTCGAAGCCGCTCTGCTCCAACTGGATCTACTCTACCGGCAGAGCATAGAGCCATCTACGGGTCTGATCAAGCACGGCTACGATGGCTCGCGAGACGCGCCGTGGGCGCACCCGATCACCGGCGCCAGCCCTATCGTCTGGGGACGGAGTCTGGCCTGGTATTTGATCGGCGCGTTGGATACCCTGGAAATTGCTAAATCCAAGTACGGGAATGGGGGAGCTCTTAACGCGATGCAAAAGGACAAGACCGTCCAACGCATCCTTGACATCTTCCAGCGTCTCGCCAAGGCAACGGTGAAGGTAATCCAGGACTCTGCCCGGAAAACCGGCCGCTATGCCGTCTGGCAGGTAATGGACCAAGCAGGGGAGAAGGGGAATTTTGTCGAGGCCAGCGCTGGTGCCATGGTCGCCTATGTGCTGGCGAAGGGGGTGCGATTGGGATTCCTGCCCGGGTCCGGATCGACTCAGTCCACGAAGATCGGCTCAGGACACGGCGCGCCTTCGTCTCTCCGGGTGCAGGGCGCGGTGCGGCAACCCTCTGAGCAGATGTGGGCTGAAGATGTGGCGGATGTTGCGCGCGCGCTCTACAAGGATGTTGTCGGGCATTTTGTAGTGCGGAGCGTGGAGGAGGGCAGTTGTCTGAATTTCCTCGGGACGAGCATCATTGCCAGCCTGCATGAGGAGAAGCCATACTACGAGGTCTGTTTAAGTCCCGTTTTGGATTCCCGTATCCTTTGGCTAACGGGGTGTGTTCATAGTATTATACTCATCGAGCAGTCACCACGAACAGTCTGATCGGGACGAGTGCATTCGCGCTGGCGTCACTCGAGATGGAGAGAATGGGTGTCTGATAGGAGTAAGAAACGTCAGCTTGATAGTTCAGTGAGTGAAAATAGCCAAAGTAGTTTATAACACTCTCAGAACAGATTCCTTCTTCTACACAAACATCCCCTGTAGTCTTCTTCCAGCACTCCAATCAGCCAGCCAACTAGTTCCAAGTATCACACAGCCTTCTGGCCCTGCAAATCCCACTTCACGCGCGCAACGCCCCCCTGCCCAACCATCCACACCTCTCGATAGTCGTCCGTATCCGACCAGATAAAATTGTTCACCGTGAAATTGGTCTGGACCCGCGCGATCATGTCGCCATACTCGTCCATCACACTCAGCCCATTCCCGCTCGCCGTTACCAGCCATCCATTCCGGGCAACCTTGAGTCCGTCCGGAACGGTGCCGATGGCGTCGTAGTGGACAGGCCGCTTGTTGGCAATGGCGTGGCCATGGTCGATGAGATCGAACTTGTAGATGGTGCGTTTGCCGGTCGTGTTGAACAGCAGTCCAGCGATGCCGGGGCTGGGCAGATCGACCGAGATCGGCGCCGATTGGCCCGCGGCCTCGGTGTCGGTGATGTAGATATGTCGTCGGTCGGGGCTCATGGCGATGCCGTTGGGCGAGCGCATCTCGTCGTTAACTACCACCGTCGACCCTGTGGCGGGATCGAAGCGATACGTAGCCGACTTAAGCTGGGGTGCGGTGTCGGCTACCTCCAGCCACCAGGAGTAGTAGGGGACCGTGAACCAGACGAAGCCGGTGACGGGGTCGACAATGAGGTCGTCGCAGTCGGTGAAGGTCAGGCCGTAGTAGTTGTTCAGCAGTGTGGCAGACTTGTTCGTCCGGGGGTCGAGGGTGACAATGCCCGGGCGCTGCTTGTGTTTGTCGCTGCTGCCGGCCACCGAGTAGTAGATGAGGCCGTCGTGATAGAAGCCGCCGTTAGGCACGAAGATGGGCGGATCGGCCGTGAACTTGGAGAGGGTAGGCGGGTCGACGTTGAGGTCGATGATGAACTGCTCCAGCATGGGTGACAGCTCCGAGAAGAAGATCTTGTTGAGACCTGGGACGAAGGTTGGGGCCTCGTGCAGCGCCCACGGGTTGACGGAGAAGACGAAGTCAACGCTGGGGTTGTCGCCGAGGAGTTTCCGGCCACGCTCCTCGTTGAAAATCACAAAGTCTGCCCGCTCGACCTGCTCCCAGGAGGTGGTCCTGGCCTCCCCTCGGCCGCCATTGAACTGAATGTCTGCCAGGTTCGTGGCATCGGTGCCGTTTGGAGAGTCACGCCAGAAGGGATACGGCAGGTTCGCCCCATGTTTGTCAACGCAGGCCACGCCCGGTGCGATACACGTGCGAACGAGGCCATCTTCTATCACAGTGTCTGGGGAATGGTGAAAGCTGTCAATGAGGGGATGCTGCTGGCCTGGCACGTCACGCCGTTGCAGGACAACGACGCCCAGCGCGAGAGCGGCATTGAGGGTGGATGCGATGATATGCTTCATTTTCATGGGTGTCATGGGCTTGCTGGACAATGAATTGCGGTATTTCTAGCACGACGAGTTAAATACCCGATGTGTAGGTACAATTTGATCTCGGAGATCGACCATCGCCGTTCTTGCTTCTCCGGCGCTCCGGCAGCACAGCGGACTCGATCTGTCAGATGGCCAAGACGCGGTGTTGCCTGTGCTGCCACAATCTCCGCGAATAGTTTCAATGTGAAGAATACTATAGTTGCATATCCTTACTTCTCATAGAGTAGTGTCTTGACCCCTTGCGACCCGGTGTTTTGTTCAATTCTTCCGTCTTTTGAATGTTAATCCCGTTGTCGCGGGATTCTTGAGTAGAAATCCCTCGTTAAGTGGCCTGCATTTCTATCAGAGTGGAAATAGTCAAAGACATACTCTGAAATGCCTAGTTAGGAAAACGCGAAGATCTGCGGCCTGTCCACTTGCAAGTCAGATGTTAATATATGTATATATATCTATATATATACTTAGAATGTGAAGATACTCCACGGGAGAAAACCAACTTGGTGGATCTAGGAGCCCAATCTGAGGCACATAATAAAGCTCCAGGAGGATACTAATCTTCCATTGCAAAGTAGTCCGAAGGTGACATTGACCGAATCCTCTGAGGTGGGCTGTCGCGAGTTGTTTAATCCTGCTCAACACGGCCGGAATGGGGACTTTCTGGGGCCCATAACCAAATGTGGCTGTGTTTGGGGCTCGATGAGAACATGCGGAAGGGCTAGGATAGGAGAGATGTCTCTATCATTCTCCTTTATGCATTGGAATGGGAGCAAGGGGGCATTTATCTAGTGTTATCATGAAAGCCAAAGTGTATTGAACTGTTCCCTTCCATTGACCATGTGTACTGATTTCCTACTTGCGGCCCCAATAACAAACAAGCAACGATCAAAAGGTCAAAAATAAACAAACATCAAAACGGTAGACACATCAGATGCCATCACGGACTATTGACTTTGGTCGCACGGTGGACATGATCGAGAAACGAGCGCACCACCGTCAAGGCCTGGATATACGACAACCGCGGGTCACAGAGACTGCGGTAGTTCGTCGTGAGATCCCGCTCGTCATACGTATCCCAAGCGTCAACACACTCTGTGACGAACTCACCCGTCTGTTCGAGGTGGAGACCGCCCATGAACGACCCATTGGCGCGGTGCACGTCGAAGGTGCGGACGATCTCTTGCACCATAGTTTCCACGCAGCGCGTCTTGATCCCCGAAGGCGTGCTTCTAGTATTGCCGTGGCAGGGATCACACATCCAGACGGGAGTGTGACCAGCTTGCCGCACGGCGTGGATGAGCGGCGGCAGCACCGTCTCAACCTGATCGACGCCCAGGCGCGTGATGAGTGTTACTCGGCCATCCTGGGTGTCTTGTCCGTCTTGAGGCCGCACTATGGAATCCAGCAGATCGACGAGTTCCTGTGGTCGCATGGTCGGGCCCACTTTGATGCCGATGGGGTTGCGGATCCCACGGATGTACTCGACGTGCGGGCCGTTCCGCTGGCGGGTGCGCTCGCCGATCCAGACGAACGTGGCGGACGTGTTGTAGCGGCCGTGGGTGACGGCGCTCTCATAGGGCATGTGCAGGGCCTCGTGCGATGTGAAGATGGCCCCCTGTCCGAGCTCGTGCAGGATATTGGTGTGGAAGAGGTCTTTTCCGGGAGAAGCCACGGGGTCGCCTGACGGGGGCGTTGGCAGAGATGGGCAGGCTTTCATTAGGTCTAATGTCGCGCGGGAGTGGAAATATGCCTGCAGCAGTCGGTTGGGGTCCGGTGTGCGGTCGTCCGCGTCGAACCCGTTGACGTTTTCGCCGCGAAAGCTGTAGACGCGGGATCTGTCGGCCAGTGTTTCGAAGGCAGAAGAGCGCGGTTTGGCATATTGCCCAGCGATTCTTCCGACGGTGACCACGGGTAGACCCAAGGCACCGCTGATCAGCCGTGATTGTTCATGGAGCAGCTGCAGCTTCTGTTGCACGATCAGGGGCCGCACGTCCTGGAAGCTTTCGGCACAGTCTCCACCCTGGAGGATAAAGGCTTCTCCGCGAGCGGCTGCTGCGAAGTGCCGCCGGGCAAGCTCAATCTTCACGGTGCTCACGAGAGGGGGGAAGGAGGCCACGGTGCTCAGGACTTCTTCGAGCGCCAAGGGATCCTTGTATTCAATCTCTTGCGCAATTGTCTCACGCTTTCGCCAACTCTGGGGCGTCCAAGTGTCCGATGGGCCCAAGTCCACGTCTTTTTCACTCGGCGGAAGAACTCTTCCCTGCGGGAATTCTAGGGCGAACATTCCCAATATCAGATGACAAAGCAGCGGTCAAGACAAAAGACGGTGTGCCGGTTAAGTCTGGCTACTGGTATAAAACAGGGCCTTGATCACGGACTGATGAGATTGAACGGTCTGTCTGACTTTCTGGCTGGGGTTTGATCCAACAAGAGCTTACGGCGATGGGATTAAGAGGCCTGGGGATTCTACGGGGATTCTACGATGCTACGTCCAGCTCCCCCGGTGCCTTCCCATATGTCTCCGTATCCTCATTTGTTAAGGGGCCTAACGTATTTTACCTACCTGTCTCAGAATGCCACTGCACGATGCCATCCACTTGCCTTCATGGTCACGGTGGCTCGTCTCCTTCCCGGCCTAGATCCACACAGCCTTGTCCGATACCATCGCAGGCTTCTGTTTCACGGAGTTGGAGGTCGTTCCGTCGGTTGTCCGCGCATATGTCAACCGTTCTGGCGTCCTCGTGTGCGTTTCTTTTGTTGGGAATTGAATCCTTCAGAAGTATCGAGCCCTATCAACGGACTGGGGGCATAGGAGAAGAATAATACCCAGCAGCTTCGACGGCACAGAGACAAAATTAGACAGAACGCCATGTCCGGCGCCTGTTCCGCTCTATAGTCTATGAGGATCTTTATCAAGGTTCGGACCGGAGCTTGGCTTTGCTCAAGTTGACGCCGGAGGTCATGGACCCCTGTCTGGTCGAATGGAACTATGGCGAAGTGGACAAGCAAGGAAGAGACAACACCGGAGTTAGGTCTACTACAGCCATCATCCAGTTAATGTCTACTCGCCGCGCATCAAGCGGCAAGATTCAACCGCTGTACGGTAACAGGAGCTCTATCTGGACAATCACGAACTCCGGCGTGGATAGTTTCATCCGAGATCCGCCTAAGTACTTCACATGGCAGCTGTTGGAGCGATACGGAAGAGTCAGCACTAGTGCAAGGAAGTGCATCACTTCATATGATACCCACAGTGGAGCGAAACTGTGCTGATCCGGTTGATGTCTAGGACCCACGTCTAGGGCGGCTCGAGCCGTATTTAATCGCTTCCCATTCATCGCTTGCGTACTCCGAGCAAACAGAGGAACAAGTTACGAGTCTCGTTTTTGTCCTAGTATACCACGTACGCATCCAATCTCTTCAATCCATCCGTCTAGCCACATCAACCATGATCTTTGAATCTAAGTATCCTCTCCCCTCGGTACCCAAGACCGATGTCTTCAACTACATTTTCCACCAGGGCCGACGGCCGTATCCATGGAGTCGAGTGCTCTACCGCGTCGACCAGACCGGTGAAACGCTGACGCTGGCTGAGCTGGAGGAGAAGAGTAGACGCTTCGCGGATGTTCTTCGCTCGGAGTACGAGATTATGGCCAAGGATGTCGTCGGCATTCTGGCCAAGGACAGGGTATGTAGGCCCATCCCCGCTCATTCACCGCGCTAGTGGCTACATCTTGCAAGCAGATCCAATATCCGATTGCGTATTTTGGCGCTTTGGCTGCCGGAGCTACAGTGGCCCTCATTCCCGTGCAGCAGGAGATGTCGGAAACAGACATTGCGACTCGCATGGTCCAGTCGCAGGTCAAGCTGCTCATCACGGACAGTGACCTGCTGTCCTTTGCCGAAGTCTCTGCAAACTTGGCAGGCGCTATCCGCCTCATCACGCTCGACGCCAGCCCTGATCAACCATGGGCATCGCTGGAAGGACTTCTGCCTCGTGGTCGCCCCGACGCTGACCTCTTCCGGTTGGAGACGGAGGCCAGCGCAGAGGACCACGATGCGTTTCTAAACCGGACGAGTGGATCTACAGGCAACGTCAAGTCTGTACTAACCAGTCATGCCCACTTCATCGCCACAATGGAAGGCACTATCGGCACGATACCCGACAATACCGACCCGGACCGCGATGTGTGGCTCTCTCCGCTATCGCTGGGTTTTTTCATCAATGCCAAGCTCCACATGGGTCTCAACATCATGCTGGGAATTCCCGTGGTACTCATGAACGGGGCCCTCGACGAGACGACCGTCGACGTGGTCGGCCGCCACAAGATCAGCTTTCTCTTCATCACGCCGCCGATTGCCGCCCGCCTGGCGCGAGCGGACCTGAAAGCACCCGGAATCGACGTCAGCAGTGTCAAGTGGCTTCTCACAGCGGGAGCTCCCATGCACGAGAACCTGCGGCAGACGGTGTCCGAGCAATTCGGGGGCGTCCACCTCGACCTGGAATGGGGCACCTCCGAGACCATGCTCATCGCGATCCAGCGAGACGAGGATTCCCGGCGCAGTAACTACAGCGGCACGCTGGTGAACGGCATGGAGGCCAAAGTGATCAGCACGGTAACCGGTGAGGAACTCGGGGCTGGCGAAGCCGGCGAGATTCTGGTGCGCAATCAGCTGTGCCGATTCAAGGGCTACAAGGATAATGAGGTGGCCAATCGCGACTTCGACGCCGAGGGTTGGTTCCACACCGGTGACTACGGGTACCTCGACGAGAACTGCAACGTCTTCATCATGGATCGGATCAAGGAGCTCCTGAAGGTCGGCGGCGGGTACGGGACGCACATCTCCGCTGCGGAGCTGGAGGCCGTGGTCTTCGAGCATCCCGCCGTGGCCAGTGCGGTGGTCGTGGGCATCCGCAACGACTTCACCCAGTTGGATGAGCCTACCGCGTTCGTCATCCTCAAACCCGAGTACTATCACAACGCTC
Source organism: Aspergillus clavatus NRRL 1 (assembly GCF_000002715.2). Lineage (NCBI taxonomy): Eukaryota > Fungi > Ascomycota > Eurotiomycetes > Eurotiales > Aspergillaceae > Aspergillus > Aspergillus clavatus. The sequence continues at coordinate 127,315 of NW_001517096.1, read as the reverse complement.
TGCTCACCCAGCTGTTGGAGCGCGATATTCTGGAGTTCGCTGGCCAGAAACTGACGGGGTTGCGCAAGCTGACGGGTGGAGTCCGCTGTCTCGCCCAGTTTCCCACGACAGGCTTCAAGATCAATCGTAGGCAGCTCAAGCAAATGGGGCATGCAACGGGGGCAGATGTGGCTAGAGGGATGTTTTCTTCCCCTGTTTTGAATCATGTGCAGTTAGTTTGAGAACGACCTAGATGCTCTATCAATGATCCACTTTTTCTACATGATTTTTTGAATGGATAAATATACACATTGTATAGGATTATTGTCTCATTTTCTGATAGATTTTCGCGTGCACCTTTCCACCTTTGTTTACTTGCCATACAGATATTAACTGACTAAGGTTAGGAAGATGATCAGCTACTTAGATAATGTGATATTGGTGAATGAATATCATGAGTAGATTGATGATTATTAAGGTCAACTCTGGGTTACTAAGGTTGACCTAAGAAATCTCTGTAATATCTATAACTTATCTTTTAGATAGATAGCTAGTAGCTAGGTATAAATAAAAGATCTTACCCTAGGTAAGTAAAGAGGTATTAGCCTAGTCTATTTCTCTATATTTCTAGTAATATTATCTTACTCTTAGTAATTCTATCTAGTAGTATATCTAAAGTTATAGATAGTAGGAAATTAAATACTCTTACTCTACTAAACCTATATTTATCTTAGTAAATACCTACTACTCTTCCCTATAAGTAACTACTAAATTTAAGCTAAAAGATAGTAGGGTAGTTATACTTAGTAAAGAGTTTTTACTATAGGAGAACTCTCTACTAAGCCCTATTAAAAGAGATAGAAATAAAATAAGATATAGTAACTCTAGGCTAGAGAAGTATTACTTAGTTACTAAAATAAGTCTTAATAAAAAATAATCTCTATAAGATAATATCCTTAAATCTCCCTACTAGAACTATTAGTAATAACTAGCTATCTATAGTAAATAATCTTACTAGAGATCTACTAGAGGATATAAGATAAGTCTTTATTAGGCTATTTAAGATAATAGCCTAAGAAGTACTACTTACTAATATTAATATACTTTTTTAAAGTATTTACTAAAAGTAATATAGTAAATAAACTACCCCTAAGATTATAAGAAGTAAATTATTATTATAGATTATTACTTATTTTTAAGGTCTTAAATCTTACTCCTATCTTAGAGTATAAGAATATATATATAAGGGATACTACTTAAGAATAGTAAAAGAGAGTTAAAAAATATTTTAGGGATATCTTATTAGTAATAGAGAGAGTTCCCTCTAATCTAGAATATCTTATTATTATTAAGTAGAAACTTATAGGATATACTTATAAGAGGTAGAAAGTAAATAAAACCTAATTATAAATTAATCTTATATTAGTAATTACTACTATAGAAATCTTTTATATATAGCTACTAAGAAACTTTAAAGAATATAATATAAATAATAAAAGATAGAAGAAATATGAAAGCCTTACCTAAGGTCTATAACCTATATAGCTATATATTACTATCTTAGATAAAGCTATAATATATATCTCTTTCTTAGTATATAAAGCCTCTCTTATTTAAAAATTTATTATTAGAAGTTAACTAGAGCTTAGGAAAAGATAGATAGAGGACTAAATATAATTATAAATATATAATAAAATAATTAAATACTTCTCTCTTTATAAGAATAGCTTAGCTACTACTTAATAACTTAGAGATAACCTATAATTAAAACTATAATTTAACTAGTATAGCAGAGATCTAATAGATCTAAGTATAATTACTAGCTCTCCTTAGCTAAGGAGAAACTTCCTATAACTAAATAAGGATTTACTAAAGTAGAAATTATAATATTACTAGAATAAAGTATATTTTATATATAATAAAACTAGATATCTCTAACTATACCCTATAAAGATAATAAAAAATAGGAAAGATTAATAAATCTAGAGGTACTTATTAATTAAATAAAGAAAGCCTCTAACTATTAGAATATATAGTATAATTTCTTTAAAGATAGGAAGAAAGAACTACTTAAGAGAAGGAATCTTTAATTATTATAAGAAATTACTAAAGTATATCTAAATATAATAGGTATTAACTCTATATATTATATAATAAAAGCATAAAATAAGAGATAGATAATTTAGATTAAGACCCTTATTAATTATAAAACTAATTACTTATTTATATTATAAATAACTACTAGTTATCTTAGTATAATAGAGCCTCCCTATAGTAAAAAAAAAACACCCTTAATTATATAACTACTAAATAGAGCTATAATAAATACCTACTAATAAGTAAGGATACTAATATAAATTAGATAATAGACTAGTCTTACTAAGTTATAAATCCTAGATACTAATAAATATAAGATAATCTTAGGTTATAACTAGCTAAAAGTTACTAACCTATAGATTAACTAGTAATTAGGTTAGATAATCCTTTAAAATAAGAGAAGAATATACTTTATCTACCTTATTAACCCCTAATATAAGATTAAATATTATAAAGATAACTTAGTGTAGTAAATAACTATAAAATAACTAAAATAGACCTTATAAAAAGAGAAGTTAATAGCATAATTATACCTCCTCTAAACTAGTAAAAAGAAATTAATAATCATAAATTATAATAAATAAATAAAAGACTTTAAGAATATATTCTAAGAAGAACTTAACCTAGGAATACTATCTACCTAAGGAGTAGACTATATTATTAATACTAGTAATACTAAATTAGCTAATATAAATACTTACCCCTAATTACTAGAGAAGTTTAAGGAAACCTACTACTAAGTAGAAGAACTACTATAAAAGAGAGTAATCTAGATCTTAGTAAGTTAGTAAGATTCACTAGTAATATTAGTCCTAAAGTTAGGAGGAAAATAGTAAATATATATAGATTACTAAGTACTTAATAAAGTTATTATTAAGAATATTTATCTACTTCTAAGAATTTAGGAGTTAATTAACTAAGTTAGTTAGATAAAGATCCTATTAAAAATTAATCTTCTCTTAGGGTACTAGTAGTTATAGATAGTAAATAATTTAATTATTAAGATAGTATTTAATACCTTCTTTAGGAAATATAAGTTTCTTATAATACTATTTAGACTCTATAATGCACCTGTAATATTCTAGATATATATAAATAATTAATTATAAGATCTTCTGTATATAGTAGTATATCTTAATAATATCTTAATATTCTTAGTAAGTAAAGAGGAATATAAATAATATATATAAGAAGTTCTTATTTAATTATAAAGAAATTAGCTATTTATAAAAGCCTTAAAGTATAAATTTAGTTAATAAGAAATTAAATTCTATAGATATATTATTAGAGAAGGAACTATAAAGCTAATACTAGCTAAGGTAGAAGCTATTACCTAATAGCTAAAACTAAAAAATATCTATAAAGTATAATAATTTCTTAGACTTATAACCTATTATTACTAATTTATACTAGGATTTATATAGGTTATAGCCACCCTCTATAACCTACTAAAAAAGTTAGATAAAGACCTTTAAAAAAAGAAATTCTACTTAATTACCTAGATAGTAAGATACTAAGATATCTTTACTAACTTAAAAGAACTAATAATCACTATACTAGTACTAGTAATTATAGACTTTAATTAATCTTATTAAATTAAGACTAATACCTTAGAATAGGTAGTAGGAATAATTTTAATATAAGAAGATAAGAACTATAAACTTTACCTAATTATATTTAATAGAAGGAAGCTTAGTAGTATAGAAAGGAACTACTTAATATAGGAGAAGGAGCTACTTATAATAAAAGAAGCTCTTTAGAGATAGGATTACTATATTAATAATAGAAAGATAATAATAGTAGTAACTAATTATAAGAGTCTTTAATATCTTATAAATATAACTAAGTATTTAAAATGGCTTGCCTAATGGGTGAAAGAATTCTAAAGTTATAACTTAGAGATCTACTATTAAAAAAATAGTAAAATAATAGTATTAAATATAATTAGCTAATACCCTAACTTTATAGAAGAAGAGCTAGATAATATTACTAAAAGAACTTTACTTAATATACTAGAAGTATAGGAGGTAGTAGAGATAAGATATTTTAAAAGTCTAAATAATCTTATAGAGTATAAATAGTATAATATTATAGTAGAATACCTAGAGCTATAGGTCTTACTATAGAATAAAAGAAAGCAGGAGCTTATACTAATAATAGCCTTATTTTTTAAACTAAAAAAAGAGGTACTATACCTCTTACTAAATTAAATTATAGATAGATAATATCTAGGAGGATAATTTATATATTATTAGAAATTAATCTATATTATAGATATTAGAGATGCCCTATATCTAGAGATTCTATTCTAAAGGGACTTCCTATAAGGAATATATAAAGAATATAGCTATATAGGCTATCTAGTATTACTAGGAGCTATTAGAACTTAAGCCTAATAGCCTTCTCTATAATATAATATCTAAGCTATAGTTAAGGAATGCCTAAATTATTAAATATTATAAGGGTTAAAGAAATATCTTAAATAGGAATAGTAATATTATATAGTAAAGAAAGGTATCCAGCCTTTTAAATACTAAGGTATTAATCTTATTAGATATCTGCTAGTAATACTAAATAGTAATAAATAGATTATTACTATTATTAACTATATAATAGGATAGGTTATTATGAAAGCTATTCTATATACTATAGATAAAATAATAATAAAGTTCTTATATAAAGAGATATTTACTTAATATAGTGCCTTTAATAAGATAGTATCTAATAATAGTATAAACCTACTATTATATATAATAGAAATCTTTATAAAAATCTTAAAAGTAAAACACTAAATAATAATACTAAATTATCTCTATATAAATAGAAAGAATAAAGACCTTAATAGACTCCTGGGATAAATACTTATAAAATATTTAATAGAGAAACTAATATAGCTATAGGATAAATATCTTTATCTAATAATATTTATAATATAAATATATACCTATATAAGTACTAGTAAAAGCCCCTTCTACCTATTATATAGGATTAAACTAAGATTACTAGGAGATATAAGAGAATCTATAGAGAAAAATAATTATAATAAACTTATAAGAGTAATATATATATAAGCACTAGTAAATAAGAAGCTATTAGAATATATAATTAAGAAAGGGATAATCTAAGATTTATAAATAAAAAAAAGTTATCTTAAGAAGGGCTAGTAGGTCCTTATATAAAATAAGAGCCTCTAGAAGTTTAAGAGTAAGTAATTTAAATTATATAAGGTGATTAAGGCCTACCCCCTTAGAATATATATATTATAGGAACTAGGTGAATATAACTTAAAGAACCTTATTAATAAGTAGAGACTAGTAGAAGTAGAGATAGAAGATAACCTATAATACTTATAGATATTAGTAAGTCTTAATATTAGGCTATAAAAAGTAGGCCTATTAATCTTTAATCTAATTAAAATATAAAAGATACTTAATAAGACTAATCTTTTAATACTATTATATAAAGAACTATTATAGCATGTAGTAGAAGGATATAATAAGTAAAAATATTTAGGAGAAAGTTTATAATAAGTAGGGGAGGGATTAAGGATATAGTATAAAATAAGTAAGTAAAAAACTTAATATATTAGTAAATAAAAATTAGTAAGGAATAGCTACCTTATATAATAATAAATAGAGTTACTAGAGCTATAGAATAGTAAAGACTTAACTATTTTAGATAATAAGAACTAGGAGGGAATTTAAAGTAATAATTTAGAATTAATATCTTAAAAGAATACTAGAGAGATAGATTTTAAAGAACTATTTATAGTTATAATACCCTCTTATTAGGAGTAAATAGAGTAGTATAAAGATAATATATTTATATAGGTAGATTAGAAAATAGTATTATACTAGAATTACTTTTCTAAGAAGAAGAAAAGGAATTATAGACTAGTAGATTTTACTAATTATAAAAAAAAACTAATTATAATAGGATATTAAGAATTATACTAATTAACTAAAGTAATAAATAATCACTAATTAAAAATCTAAATTAAACTTTATATTAAGGACCCTATAAGATAATGCCTTAGCTAACTAAAATAAATTATTATTATTACTAGGAGGAGGTACTAATTCCTCTAGGTAAGCCTTAATATAATAAGTAAATACCTAAAGATCCTAGAGAACTATAGAAAGATTATAATAATTATCCTAATTAATATAACTTATTAGCTAGGGAACATAAACTCTATTAAAGAGATTTTTATAATTAAGTAATAATAAAGAAGAATAATACTTAATAAGACTCCCTATTAGGGCTACTAATAAGATACTTACTAAAGTATAAGAAGAAGTTACTATAATAGAACTAATCTAAGAGAGAGAGGGAGTTAACCTAACTAAACTATCCTAAATAAAAGAGAGAGTTACTAAGGAAGAACTAATCTAAAGATAAGAGGAAGTTATTATAGTAGAATAATATTCTTTAGCTAGATTAATTACTACTACTATAGAATATTTTAAAGAAAGATAATACTTCTTAGCTAGAGCCTCCTCTATTATAGGAGAAGAGCCCTTATTATAAGAAATACTAGAAGAATCTATCTTTATTATAGGAGAGAAGCCTTTATTATAAAAAATACTAAAAGAATCTATCTTTATTATAGAAGAATTAATATTATCTTTAGTACTCGACTATATATACTTATTATTATCTAGAGAACCTTTACTAGTACTATTATCTAACTCCTTACTATAATTACTAGTTATTACTACTAGCTTAGTAGGCTAATTATATAACTTATTACTATAACTAGTAAGGAAGCTAAGACCACTAGCTTAAATAATAGATCTATAGGAGTAAAAAAAATTAGTAACTATAGATAAAAAATATTTACTAAGGAGAATATATACTTATTAAGAGTATTAGAATCTTATATATAAAAGTCCTATATATAGAATAAATATACTAATCTCTAGTTACTTTAAGTATAGTTAGTATAGGACCCCTAAAAGAATATAAATTTATTATAACTAGGAGTAGAGATGCATCCCCTAAAGGGACCCTTATCTAAAGAATAATTATTATAAGCTAATATATAGTTATAAGATATATCTTATTACTAGAGAATAGTAGCTAACATATAGCCTAAATAAGTATATTTCTTTATATCTGGCTTCCCCTCCTTATTAAACTTCTAGGTAATTAGGTGAATAATATTTATTATCTTTAATATACTTTTATTAGGTCTACTAAGATAAGCTTCTACTACTAGTAAGAGGTAATTACTAAAGCTAGGAAGGGTACTTACTAAACTTACTAGAAGTAACTATACTCTTCTAATAAATAAGATAGCCTTTATCTTTCTTTTATAGGGTACCTATATTCACTAAGTATAAGAAGAATATAGGAGACTAGTATATAAAGAAAGAGGTTTACTAAAAGAAGATAGTGATTAATATAATAAAAAGGAAGATGCTTATAGGAGAAGAAAAGAAGAAAGAAAAAAAAAGAAGAAATATAAGAGGTAAAAAGAAAATAAATAAGGTAAAGTAGAGTTACTTAAAATTAAAATAAATAATATATAACCTTACCTTACCTCTACTATAATAACTATGCTAGTAACCCTACTTACTAAGTAATCTAATACTACCCTCTAAGTAATCTAATACTACTTACTAAGCATGATCTGATGCTACTCACTAAGCATGATCTGATGCTACTTACTAAATATGATCTGATGTTACTTACTAAGGGTAAATCTAATCCTACTTACTATGCATGATGTTACTCCCTTAGACTATAAGGACCTTTTAGTAAGGAGCTAGATAACCTACTAAGGATAGGCTTCACCTTAAGTAGGGGAGGATGTGATATTAGTGAATAAATATTATAAGTAGATTAATAATTATTAAGGTTAACTCTAGGTTACTAAGATTAACCTAAGAAATCTCTATAATATCTATGACTTATCTTTTAGATAGATAGCCAGTAGCTAGGTATAAATAGAAGATCTTACCCCAGGTAAGTAAAGAGGCATTAGCCCAGCCTATTTCTCTACATCCCTGGTGATACTACCTTACCCTCAGTAATTCCAATAAGTAATCTAGGGAAGGGAAAACAGTTAAATAAACCTAGGGGGCCCTCAAAAAAGAAAGGATATGCTACCAAATTATTATAGTACACCTATGATTCTACCTAAAAGGTAGGGGTTAATATAGTAATAGATAAAAAGATGAATTATAAAACAGTATCTCTGTGTCAGAGATATCTAGCTAATCACATAGTAAGTCACATGATTTGGTGCCCCGGAGGGTGAGACCATCACAGTCTTTTACTAACTGCAGGATTTAAACGGGGATGCAGTTGATCAAGGTTAGAAAAAAGTTGATCAAGGTTAGAAGCTGACCAAGGTTAGAAAATCTTTCTAAATTTTTCTAACCTTGGCTAACTTTTAGCCCTTAGAGATATAATATACTATATTATTATATAATATAATATTTTTATGCAAGTTTTTTAGTATATACCTAGCATATGCCTAGCATATGCTACTAAGCCTATTATAAAAAGATAGATTATCTTATTAGTTATTTAATGCTATTTACCCTTATATATATCTAGTATATACCTAGTATATACCTGGTATATACTAAGCATATGCTAGGGATATGCTAGGTATATACTTATATATATATTACTATACTTTATAATTATATATAAATATATATATATAATAGTAAGTAGTATTCATATAAGGTAATCTACTATATATATAGTAGTATATACTAAAGAACTTTTATAAAAATATTATTTTTATGAAACTATAGTATATTTTATCCCTAAGGGCTAAAAGTTGGCCAAGGTTAGAAAAATTTTTTCTATAGGGAATCTAAAAAGCTGGCCAAGGTTAGGTGGGGCAAAATTTTTCTAACCTTGGCCAGCTCTTCTTAGCTAAAATTTTCTAACCTTGATCAACTTTTTTCTAACCTTGGTCAACTGTAAGCCCGATTTAAACCACAGGTACTTAATATAGCTGTAGCCAGGGCTTATACCAGCAGACAGCTCTTCATACCCTGCCAGTAGTCTACCACTTGACTACCGGTCAGCATTTTTTCACGTGTAATCCTCCTCACAAAAGTCATCGAAAATCCAATTTTCTTCGATTCTTGCTCTCTCCTCCTCTGTTTCAGCCGCACCAAGAGCGTCTGCTTTTAATTTTCTCTCGCGTCTTTTTGCTTCATCGTAGTGTGCAACGGGCACCCATCCCTCATTTCCAACTCCAATTGCTTCCTGGCAAGCCTGAAATTGTCCATCAGCTTCGGATTGTGCCCGTTCCAGTCGCAGATATTCGCTCGACTCGTCATCTGAAAAGAATATTGGGCAAGATTCTGTCGCATCCGGGTTTACCTCTCCCCAATTTCTCGACAGTGTAACTAAATCGGCTTTCAAGGTCATATTGTCGCCTTCCCAGGGGTCACTGGCATGATGAAAAAGCCGCCGCCTTAGAGCGCTGAAATGATAGGTCAAGGCATCGTAATGCTCCGAATTCTTATCCGCTGTCAATTTGACATAGAGATAGTGAAGTTGACGCTTGCGAAAAAGCTCCGCATGCTGGAATTGTTCTATCTCCTCTAATTCATCAAAGTTGCTTGGCAAAGTAGGGGTTTGCAGTGATTCCGAGATCTCGTCGCCGTAATTCTGAAGACTTTGTGGGATGCCGGATTGCAGAAATAATGGAAGAACCGTACTGTGCTGCCAATCAATTAACCCTTTTATTTCTAGCTCATTGGACACAAGTATGTTGTTGGGTTGAAGATCGGGATGTCGTATGACCGGACGATGAAGGGCAGGACAATCACGCGATATGAGGTGAGGCGCAATTTTTAGATATTTCTCCAGATTCGCAATATGTTCAAGGTGGGACTGGGCCTGGTAATTGTACACCTCTCTGCGAAGACGCTGAAATGGCTGAAGAGCTCGCCCAAATCTTTTAAGATATGCAATCTCTTTTGTGGCTCCGGCAGTGAGAACAGCTAAAGAATCTCGGTCTTCCACAATCGAACTGTCAACGTCTCTTGCGCATTTAGATATTTCAATCCAGAGGATACTCACATGGTCCGCGCTCAACCGATAAGTCGAGTCTTTTCCCGTACCATAATCCAAGCGAAGTATCGGGGCCAATACAGAAGCGGCGGGTCGAGCTGGGGCTTGGAACAATGATTGGGTAGTCATGGGCCAGCAAATCATCGTAGTAATAGAGACTTCCACTTGCTGGGAAACGTAAAGCAAATAGACGAGACTCTAGCTGCACGAGCTTTGTGACCAGCGTTATCCTCTCCTGTTCAGACAAAGTATACCAGATATCACCTAGACTTTGTCCTTGGACAAGTTCCATGAAGATGTATTCTGTACCCGCAGAATTATCCGCAACGGCAGAGTAACCGAAAATTGTAGGGACTGGAATGCCATGAGAACGGAGAAAATCGATCGTTGCGACTTCACTTGCGACCACTAGGGATTTTGGCTCGGTGACAGGGTAAGGAATTCGTGCAACAAATTGGAAGCCGTTTCGCATGGTGATCTTAAAACTTCGGTTGAAACCCCCTTCGGCAAGCTTCTCGAAACCAGCGACGTCGTCTTCCTTCTGCTGAACCGCTAGGGCAGCAAGACGCTTCAGTTCAGAGACGTTGAAAACACGTCTCCTCTCACGATGTCTCAAAGCGTCATTATAGCTAGAGTCGTACATCAATCGAGCAATTCAACAAGAAGGAGGTGCTGGCCCGCAACATACATCCATCGTCCGGTCGTGTACTCGAACAAGTCACAAGGTTCAGGCATCTTTTGGATTGTCGAAAGGGCACGTGTGGGGGCTAAGCTTGTCTTGCGGGGGGCGGCGTGTAACTGGAGAAGACTGGGAAATATTGTGCCATGTAAACGCTTAGCCATGGTAGGGGATAGCGAAAGCCAGTGAGGGTAGAATGGACAAGCAGAGCTGTCACAAGCACGCATGGCCCTTAAATAGGGATGGTATTTAAAATGTCAAAAGTATTTTTGTTAGAAAAAAGTGAAATCTACTAGTGAAATAGGGGAGGATTTAACTTAGGTGACTTACCCCCCTAACATAAAAAGAATTAGTAGAAATTACTGAAATTTATACTGGAATTTGAAGCTTTTTAGGCCTAGGAGATATTGAATCCAACTAAATTTTAGGTGTAAAATCTGATTTTAGGCTTCCTAAGGCTGTTTTCTAATGTCATAGCTAGGTAATCAGGGTAATACAAATACTAATAGATATAAGCATATAGCTCAGATATAGAGGTATATCCTCCTCTTATTCTCCTACTCTAGCTCCTTTCTATTAGATATAAATAAGGAGATAACTATACTAGTTAGTATATATTATACTATACCTAAATAGGTATAGTAAGTAAGTATATTATTAATATAGTAAATACTACTCTATAATACACCCCCCTAGCTTAGATACTAACTAAGCTATAGGCTCCTATCTATCTTAGTTAACTAATATATTAACTCTATCTAGATCCTTTAGATTTAGTATTATAATAAATCTCTATAGTCTCTCTCTATATAATACCTTAGTAATACTATTAGTACTTATATTATATATATTAATCTACCTAATATTTATCTCCCTAGCTTGTATCTTCTCCCTTAACTAATATTAGTAAATATTAATATAGTAAAGCTTTATAGTAATATTAGGATTATTATTTTTTATAAGTTAGACTATCTATTAATTATTATACTATATAAAGATAGATAGATATTTATAGATTAAATCTAATCTCTTTAAATAACCTCTTTTATTAATATAGCTATTACCTAGTATCTAATAAAGCTAGTAGTACTAGTTTTATTAATAATATTATAACTATATATTATCTTACTACCTTCTAATCTACTACTCTACTGAATATCTTAAAGAGATATTTATATTAATCCTTATTATCTATAAATATAGTATTACTAGTAAAGGGCATAACTTCTATCTCTATCTATCTATTATATTCTAGTATATACTTCTTTATACCTAATAGATACTTTACTATCTATCTTACTAGTATTATATATATTAATAATAGGTTATAGAGGAACTTAGATAATCTAGAGAATTAATATTAAAGAGATTAAATATCTACTTGAAATGAGTATTATGAAATAGGCTAAAAGGCTATAATTAATAATCTTAAAAGATATCTTCTATTAATCTCTTATCTTCAAAGATAGATCTAATACTATTTATAGTATTAGAATATTACTAGATAAAGATTTTATATTCTTAATAGAGATACTCTTATTAGTACGACTAAGAGATATAAGAAGCTATAATTTTTAAGTAATACTTATAGATAGTTTAGATCTAGAAGATTAAAAAAATTAAGATTTATTAATCTCTATATAAATTTACCTTATTATTAATAATAATAACTTTCTATTAATTCTTTTTTATAAGAAAATTAATAGAACTATACCTCCTAGAGCTATTACTATCTATATTTACTACTTAGTATTTAGTAATTATCTTATAATAATATATATTTTTAATAAGATATAGTAGTATCTCCTAGTTAACTATAGTTAACTACTAGTATTATATGATATAGGAATCTATATAATTTAATTAGTTACTTTTTAACATCATGCTCTTCTATTAGCTAGAGGCCTAACGTATGGTATCTACTTTTCTTATATAATATTTATTAGATGTCAGGGAAAAAATGGCCTGTCATTTATCATTTTGACATTTATAAAAAATTTTTGTTAGACACCATCCCTGGTCGACTGTGTTGGCCTTTTTGGAGTCATGCACAATCTGCCTGTGAAGGTTCACGACCTATTTCTCCGAAAAGATAACAGCCTTCCCCGTCCGGAGTTGCTGGATGTGGCATCTCAAACCGCTTGTCCGGATTAAGTCTTGCTCGTCCGGCGATCCCCCACTGAGATTGGAACAATGCTTGACATACCAATGCTTGACATACCGCGCGGAGGGTGCCGAATAACCGTTACGTTCCTATCAGTGTCTTCAAACGTCCTCCGTCTCGTCGTGACGTCCTTCCTGCCCCCCCCCCCCCTTCAAATTGGTTTCCGAATGTAGAATACTTCGCGAAGTCCGGATCCGTAGCGGAGCAAGATGGACTGCACGCTGTGATACCAGCTGCCATGCTGCCACGGTCAACACAGGAAGCAACATAAATATCCCAGATCGAGGCATCTTGCCGAGCACTGACACAGATAGACCTTGTCAAGTGACACGATATTATCTACAGTATCCACCCATACTACATCTACGTGGCAATGGAGGCCCCCATCCAACCCACCCCGGCCCATCGTCCGGCTGAAACCCAAGTTCAAGACGAGTTTAGTGGGACCGAAGGAGTCTACCTCCTACCCCATCACCACGAGGAGATTGAGCGCCTGCAACGCCAACACTATTTCCTCAAGGCCGCCACGGACGACAAGCTAACCCCTATCAACCTGCCTACATGGGCTAGAGTGCTTGACTGTGGCTGCGCAGATGGTGAGTTTGGCCTGCGCGCCCTCTTTCTGTCTTGCATGCATGATCCGCCCACGCGGCCGGCAGAAGGAATCGGGGCTAACGCTAGGCGAAACCGGCAGGGACATGGCTCGCGGACTTGGCGGGCTCGGACAGGCCCGATCTAGCTCTTCACGGGGTGGATCTGGGCAAGGCGCTGTTCCGGTCGGATGCTCATCTCACCCTGCGTGAACATGATGTGCGGCAGCCCTTCCCCCCGTCGTGGGGCTGGAAGGGCAGTTTCGACCTGGTGCACCAGCGGCTGCTGGTCTGGGGCATTGGTGCGGACGAGTGGCCGCAGGTGCTGGCCAATTTGGCTGAGGTCGTCAAGCCTGGCGGCGTCCTGCAGCTGGTCGAGGCGGAGTGGGTCCTGAGCTCGTATTCTGACAAGCAGGTGCAGCAGAAGAAGCTGGCCAAGGTCCAGGAGTGGTCGACCGCCTCGTCCGGCATGGACGTCCACATCTGGAAGAAATTTCCCGATCTGTTGCTGCCGCTGGGATTCGAGGATATGAAGGTGCAGACCTACGATCTGGGCTATGGCGCCACCTCCAAGAGGCCCGAGGACCGCATCTGGACAGCTGAGCTGCTGCCACAGTCCTTCCGCCACCTGGCCCGCAAGATCCCTGGTACGTGACTATATTGCTATATACCCCGCGTGGGCGACAGGTCGATTATGATTCAGTCCATGCATGACAAAGACGAATGTGCCACTGACTGAGACCTCCCCACAACTCTAGCTGAGGGCATCCCAGGCGTGGCCCGTACACCCGACGAGTATCTCGCGTGGTTGGACGAGCTCGTGGTGGAGATGAAGCAGATAGGCTATACGCCCAAAGTATGATGGCTTACGGCGCACAAGATCTAATGGCTTGGATTCGATCCTCTTCAACGGACCGAACTGTTCCCGTGTGTCGGATTTCTTGACTTCTGATGACTGAAGTTAGTGAGGGACGTTTTCTTTTCTGGTCCAAGTGGGTTCAGATAGGGGTAGCAGGTTTCTTAGGTGGAGCCAGGTCGCTGTTAATAATGATTCAAGGCGATTATCCTTCCCGTAATGGCTCTCCCGTGTCGCATTGTGAGCAGGAGACTGGAGAGGTTTTGACAACGGCCCCCATGTGATGGGAATATGAGACTCTGCGTCATGTCGTACACACTAAGGTAGATCAAGAATACCAGCAGCGTCTTTCCATTGGGAGATAACATCGCCTCAGGCGTGCTTTCTCACTCCGAGACACTAGGGATAGAGTGGACCAGCTGTCCATAAGTCCAGGCCTGCTATTATTGGCCCTGATAGGGCCGATATCTGCTCCAACGAAGATCAGCCGTGCTCGGAAATAGACAAACAGAATGTTTCCAAGGTTACATTATTAATCGTATCTCACGACTATCCAGCTGATTAATGCACAATATCGAACTATTGAACTATCTCGCATGGATTTAGCATGAATCAAGATGAGCACGCCATGCAAGGCGGCCACTAAACCCTGCACTCTTTCCTTCCACGCGAGACGGCATTGCTTAGCGTAGCTTTTTCATCCCTGTCCTTCTTCACCTTGCTCTCCCAAAGTACCGCTGTCTATTGTGTATTGGCTGTTCTTTCCTTCGAGGCAGCACGGCGGATATCGAAGGTTCAAACCGACATCATGGTGGTCCGGGTGGCTTGCCCTGTCTTTGTCCGGAGTCGATGATTTGGCTGCCACGTTGCATTTATACCGGCCCCTCCCGTGCTTGTCTGTGCTTTTTTCATCCCTTTGTAACCCCCTTGATGTCACAATTTGACCATGCCGGGATCGGAGCCATCCAACGAGGCTCACATGTGCGACTTGTGCTTCAAGACCTACCAACGACGTGAGTTGCCGGCCCGTCTGTCTTTGTGACTCGATCTTGCGGTGGCCAGAGCTGATATCTAGACTCAATGCCTTCAAGGGGATCTCCTCCTCCGCCATCGACGACGGTGTCTGCGATCGAACAAACCGGCAATGCGCCGCAAAGCGTGCAATGCCTGTGTCCAGGCCAAGACCAAATGCTGCTATACACAACCGACCTGCTCGCGATGTGCCAAACGAGGCCTCGCCTGCGAATACGTTTCCACGACCAACCCAGCGAACCCCATGCCCTCCGCCGCTTCCGCCTCGTCCTCCTCCCTCTCCGCCAACGAGCCTCCCAGACCGGATGAAAATCGCATGGACACGACCGACTCCCCGTCGCTATGGAACCGTCGCAGCCCGCTCGGCAGCTCCGGCGCCGACAGTCTCGACTCGTGGGGCTCCCAGAACTTCTTTTGGAATCTAGATACCATCGATCTTCCGTCATTGCCCTCCTCGTCCACCAGTGTCGTCAATGAAGTGACCCTGGGCCCGACACCGGCCATCCAGACCAGTCATCCGAGCCTCACATTTCCACTCACTACACCTCCGTCGCAACCGTCGTATAGTATGCTGCTCGACGAACCTGCCATGGCGCCGCCGGGTCCCGGCGTCCCCGATCTGTCTACGCTGACCGGCCTGGCCACGCGGGAGACGAACGGCTCGCCTCAGGCCTTGCTGTCTATCCCTGACGCGCCGCGAGCGCGCGCGTCCAACAATATGCATCTCCTTCTACAATATCGCAAACTCCTGCTGCAGGAGGATTTCTACTGTCCGTTCCTGCACCGGACCCTCTTCAATGAGCACGTGCCGGACATGACCATTCTACCACAGACATCCATGGCCATTTGCTGCGGAAGTGCCTTGGATGTCAAAGACGCCGCGGGTTATGTCAAGCGAGCGATGGATGCGCAGCGACAGAGCCTGATTGAGTCATACGTAAGTGTTCCAAATCGCAGACAAACTGTAGCGTACTGATATTGCTGTTTCTAGCCCACATACCACTGCATGGAACAGTGGGACGCGCTGCATGCCATGCTCCTCTACGAGATCATCGAGATGGGCGTGGCGCCGGTCGACGAATCCGAAACATGGAAACGGAAGCGCCGCACGAAGGGACTGAAATCGCCCTTCCTCTCCAAGATGACCCAGTGCTTCTCGCGGTCTTACCTTGAGTCGCACGACGCCGCCCTCCTACCTATTACCGACGGTAGCGGCTCCTGGGTCAAATGGGCCGTGACCGAAACCGCCCGCCGCACCATCTTCCTCGCCAACATCGTCAACTTCCTCAGTAACCGCGATCTCGAATCCGGGCGCCAGTCGCCCTACTACGAGCCCCTCAACGACGAGCTTATCATGAACATGCCTCTGCCCTGCAACCAGGCGCTGTGGAGCGCCCGCACCGAGGACGAATGGCGCAAGGCCACGCAGACGGCCAAACCTACATCCCCCACCATCAGCGCAGGCGCCGCCGACCCGTTCGCTGCCTTCGGCACGGCTTCGGTTGTGGCGGGTAACTCGAGCGCAGCTCCGCATATTCCCGTCGGAGAACAGCTCCTGAATCACCATGTCCAACCCTCGCTCAAGCTGCTTTTCTCCAAGTTCGCCAAGGACTATCTACGGGCGAATTTTGCGAAGAGTGCCGGGTTTGCCGAATCTGATGAGCTCCGGTCGTTCATTATACTTTGCGCATTGGAGCAGTTTCCGTAGATATGTTGCAGCGGGTCATCCGATCTGGGTTCTGATCTGGTCATCACCGGCATAGAGACAGTTCCTGATGATGATAGACCACGAGTGTAATGTAACGCTGACGATTTATACGGCCCCATGTATGAGCAACGTGTCATGAGTGTATTCTTGGATTTTACGTCTTCTACGCTACTTTTCTGGTTCAGCTGCGGCGGGTATCACTCTTCCATTAAACAGAATGAACGACAATGTCAAATGTCATGCTGTTTCGTATCGTAGTGCCCGTCTCTGTCTCATCGAGCGGGATACATAGTACTAATTTGACTCACTTACAGGCCTCAAACCGACGCACTCGCCACAGCCGGCTGCGCAACGGCAGCCCGGCTCTCAACACCCTGCTCGTTGTCCTTCAGACTATGCCCCGCAACATGCAGCTGCTTCACCCGCGCCTTGACGTGCTCTCCCGCCACGACGGGCTCGAACCGCGCCGGGTTCGCCGCGGACACCAGCGCCTCCAGGGGCTTCACCAGCACATCCAGGTTGAAGTGCCCAAAGAAGGCGATCGAGTAGCGGTCGGGGACCTCGGTAGTCGACGCGCCGGTCCGCGTAGCCGGGGGCTCCACGACCCGGTGCATGGTGGACGGGAGAAGACCGTTGAAGAAGCGGGAGAGAAGGTCGCCAACTATCGGAGATCAGTCAGCGTCTGCATGACCCCACCACTAGACCCGGGGAGGGGCACTCACCATTCAGAACTGCGCAGTCATCCTTGCGCGGGACATACTCATACTGCCCATCCTGGCGCAGCACCTGCAGTCCCTCGCCCGCATCGTTGAACAGCAATGTCATGCATCCGTAGTCCGTGTGCGCGGCCGCGCGCACCCGCGTGCGGAACGACTCCGGCTCCGTCGCGGGATAATGCAAGCACGCAATGAAATGGTTCTTCTCGCCGATGGCCGGATGCAGCGTCTCGGCCGCCAGCCCGACCTCCTCCGCCAGCGCGCTCAGCAGCTCGCGGATGACCCCGTGGCACGAGTCGAAGAAGCGCACCAGGTCTGCGCGCATGGCGCGAGAGTCCGCATCGCCCAGCCACTGGTTCGGCTTCTCTGTGTCGTCGTCGCGATACATGCCGAAGAACTCTTTCAAGTCGGACGTCTGTGGGTTGTGCGCCAGCTTCAGCGGGTTGGAGTAGCCCTGGCTGGGCCCGCGACCTTTCTCGAGCTGGCCCAGGATCTGCATCTTCTGGTCCAGCGGCTTGGCGAAGAAGCGCCGCGAGTGTGCGAACAGTTCGTCCACCGTGCTCTGATTGACCCCTGGGTGCTTTAGGTAGGCAAAGCCCGTGTCTCGGAGCGCTGTGAAGAGGCGATGGCGCTCGTTGATGGATGTGGATGTGCGCTGGCCCGACGCATCTTTTTCGTTGAGGGCTGCAAAGTCAATGACCGGCAGGTCGACGGTGTCTTGCTTGACCATGTTGGGCATGGGGTTGTACAGAAGGGTATATCAGGATTGTCTTCGCAGAATCTTCTCATGTGTTGGATGTCTTCATTGACGAGGCTATGCTGTTTGAGGCCAGATATACCTTTTCGCCCGTCTGGCAACATCCAGTCAACCGCCACATACTTCGCCAGCCTGCACCTTCAGTCCGATTCCTGCATGCTTCATGGGCTCTAATCTGTACATCGTATGACTCGAAACAGCTTCTGAGAGAGCGGAATCCGCCTCCCAAGAGTCGTGGTGCGGTCGCCGGAGTTCATGGTCGTCGACCGACCGTCAACTCCGGCGTCAAGTCTCCCATCCGCATTACTCCGGACTCGACCAACATAGACAACGGAGACAGACAACTCAAGAAGCAACGAACGAATCTCCTATTTGTCAGCCTCCGCAACATGACGGCGACTTTTCCCTGGTTTCTGCTTTCAACCGCCTCCGTCGTTGGTATAACTACGAGGGACATGCCACAATGCGGCCCAGTCTTGGTCTGCTTTGGATCCTCCTCCTTCCCATGGTCGTTGACAGCGATATGCTCAGAGCTGCAGCCATGAAAACCACCGCGGAGAACGCATTCCGCCTGCCCGGACTCGTTGCCGGAGGCGCAGGCCACATCCTCGTCGGCCAGAGTATCGCCGTCCAACCCAACGCCGGCGTCCGTGACAAGGACACCCCCCGCGAGCCCTGGGCGCTCAAGTCCGGTCTTTATACACCCCGCCAGCTGGTTGAGGGGTTTGCGCCTCTGCTAGACACGGTCGTGTTCCGGTTGGGCCCGGACCCGCCAAATGCGAAACCATCGCGTGCCCAGCTGCTCGACAACCTCGCCTCCAACCTCGACATCAGCACCCGGGAGGCCACTCTGCGCTTTCCTGCCACCGACCTCGATGACTCTCGTCGAGAGATCGCCGAGCAGGCCAAGCGTATTGGCCGGACGCTCGTCCAGTATGCCCGCAGCCACACAGGCGGACCCTTCAATCCCAACCTGTACCTCCGCAGTCCCTGCGAGGGCCATCTCCTCATCCCGCCCAACGTCGACCTGATGTTCGGCCGGCGCAGCCAGTCGCATCTCATGCAGCTGTTCAACGAGTACATGCACCAAATGGTTCTTCTGCGAGACGCCCTGCTGCCCTTCAAGAACTATGAGGACGTCATCATCCCCACCGACGGCCGCGCCGCGAGAGGGATTCGCCATCTCGAGTCTTCCCGGTCGGAGTTCCTCACCCAGGTCCTGACTAAGGAGGCTACCCAGTCGGCTATCATCAAGCAGGCCCAGGCTCTCCTTGCGCCGGGCCTCCGGTCTCGCTCCAGCCTGACAACCCTAAAGGCGAGCGCCGGCTACGGCTTCCAGTATGCCCATGGCCTGGTCCTGCCCGCTTTCTTGTCTGGTGGTCCAACCCCGCTCCATCTCCTCCAGTACATCCCCGCCAAGCTGGTCGACAACGCTCCCAAGGGCGTGATCTTCGACTACCGCATCGAGGATTACTACCTTGCGCCGCGCGTCGAGATCCCCGCCGGCATCGAGAAGACTCTCGCCTTCCAGGCTGCGGGATACCCCGAGGCCAACGGCTGGGGCAACCCGGTCCTCGGCGTCGAAAGCGCCAGCATCGGTGTTGTTGACTCCACGTCCGACTCGACCTCGTCGTCGCACGTGCGGCAGCTGGAACTGCAACTCCAGCTCGAGAACGGCAAGTGCATCTCCGTCGACCTGGGACAGGTCGCCCGCGGCCATCGCTACGCGTATCAGGCACCCCGGGCCAGTGACTCCGAGTCATCACCCAACGGGGAGGACGCTACGCCCACCGTTGTCTACGACGCGGCATCCGTCCTGGCGACCGGGGACGCGGACAGCCTCGTTTCAACGGAACAGGATGGTCTCCATGTGATCCCCGTGCGGGACCCGGTTGTTGCTCTGGCGCTTCTGGGCAAGATCTACCCAGGGAACGTGGTGCTATTGCCGGAGTCGGAGGGCTTAGCGCAGGCTGCAACGGCCGGGAAGGGACTGGGGGCCAAGTTCGTCCTTTGGGGTGGCGTGGAGCGTGGGGGATTACGGGGGAGGTTCTAGAGCATTGGTTTGCGAGGTTCAGTTATTGTTTTTTTTTTTTTGTCTTGGGTCGTTGTCTTCGATTAGATTATGTATTTCACATTGACTGCGCGGTAGTTCCATGATCCAAGGGCTCTAAGGCTATTCCACATCAGGAATTTCATAAGAATGCCACGAATACATACGCTATTGCCATCCATAATACACAGTAGTCATTTAGAATGATACGCAGTGGCTCGAGCCATCTACGATATAGATATACTCTCGAAGCTCAGATCGAGGGCACCAATCTTTACAAGACTTGAAAACAGCCAGTGTCATTTATGTCTACCGGTCTTATCCAGCCTCTGATCTAGCTAGTCGCCTGTCTATCCTTAGCTAGAATCTCACTAATACTAGGGAGCCCAACTTAAAGGATCATATCAAGCATTGTGCTGATATTATTCCGCCGATAGATAAAGACCATACTACTCAGAAGTGGTCCTATTCTCCTAAACTAGCGCTAGACAGAGTATGGTATGGTCCGGTGCATTGCTCGACGTAGGATGCCAGTTAGGACCCCTCGGGGTCGATATTGAAGAGTAGTCTACGGACACCTTTGAATGTAGTCATGATCACCAATCCTGAGATAACCGTTTCAGGAGAAGATCACGGTCCGTTGCTGGAACATGAGATCCACACCCCAAAATCTACCTCCGATATACCTCCCACCCAGGACACTCCTAAGAAGAAGCAACAGCGGTCCCCTTCCCCTCCGCCAACGGCAGCGAATAATCCCGGTAGAACTTCTTCCGGATGAACTCCTGGACCGTCTCCCCGCTCTTATCGTTCGGGTTCAGCGGGTTCGTCGCCTCCAGATCTCCGTGCCAGAAGGCGGGCACCGCGAACCGCTCCCCGCCCGCCTTGTTGATCACCCGGTGGAGGTTGCTCTTGTACTCCCCGTCCGTCCAGCGCTGCACCATGTCCCCCAGGTTGATGACGAACCGGTCCTCGACGGCGGGGACGGGGATCCACTGCTCCGTAGCCGCGTGGTAGACCTCCAGCCCGTGCTTCTCGGGGTCCTGGAGGAGGATGGTGAGGCCGCCGTAGTCGGTGTGCGCGCCGGAGCCGAAGATGCGGGGGTCGGTGAAGGTGTGTTCGGGGTAGCGGAGGAGTTTGAGGAACCTGCAACGGAATCCGGGTTAGGTCGATTGAACGTTGGACTGAAAGGGGGTTGGACTCACATTGCTGCGTTGCCGGTGAACGAGTCGAGGACACTGGGTGGATGACCCATGCCCACGACGAGGACCTCCATGACCTTGTGCCCGAGCGTGAGCAGGGCCTCGAAGTACGCTTCGACGGGTCCGCGGAACTGGTTCGTGGGGACCTGCTCCGGCCAGACGTTGGGTCCTTTCAGGAATCCGATCTGGTCCTGGGGGAGATCTCTTCCGACGAAGAATGCCTGCAGGAGAGATGGATCCGTCAGCCAGTCCATGGTTTCATTCCCGCTGCGCTGTACACGATCGAAAACGCCCACCAGGCCGGATCGCGATAGAGAAAGGAACGGCAGACCTCCTTCTGATCCGGCAGGACGGCATGATGCGGCGTCTGCTCCCCATACCCCTCGTACCCGCGGCGCCAGGTGTTCTTATACAGCGAGAGCTCCGCCTTCTGGTCCGTCGGCAAGTCGAAGAACGTCTTGCAGGCGGCCAGCATGTTTCGCTGAATGTCCAGCGGGACCCCGTGGCCCTCGATCTGGAAGAAGCCGTGTTCCAGACAGGCGGCGCGGACCTGCGCGACCACCTCCTCTTTACTGGTTGGGGAGGTGGGCTCGTAGTATCCCCGCAGATCGATGGTGGGAATTTCAATCTTCGTGACAGTCATATTGGTTAAATTGATTGGGAATACAATACGTTCCTGAGGAGACCAGACGAGGAAAGTCCGGAATGAATGGTTTGAAAGTCGTCAAGGATATATAGTGGGTCGGGCCTGAATGCTGCTTCTTCTTCTTCTTCGGAGAGCGTGGCCTTCGTGGACTGACTATAGTGGCCTCTTATCCGAAGATGGGAGTAGGAGGTACAGGGCAGTTTCATCATCCTCGGCGTAATTCGGTTCTGCAACCAAAGGACCGAATCGAACTGCTGAAGATTATATATCACCGAACGGAAAGAGAAATCACCGAGTGTGGGATCTTGAACTTCGGGTCTCTACGATCCAGCTCCCCAGCGAGAACTCGTGATAGAGAGGCTACTCGGAACAAGAAAGGGATCCCCTGGTCGAGATCGAGTGCCTGGTGGGCTGTGACTATGCACATCATCATCAATTTCGCCCCCCTCAACATAGACCACGGACTCAACACTACAACACCACCAACTAAACCCCATAAACCAACTTGTACCCCGAAACCGTCTGCCGCCTCATCAGATCCACGCCCTCCAACACCCCCTTCCACCCGCCACCCATCACCCGAACCGGATGCACATCCAGCTTCCCCTCATCCAACAACCCCTGCACCTCCTCCGTCAACCGCGCCCCGAACTTGCGGTCCTCCGGGTTCGCCTCCCGCCCATAGGCCCCATCCAACGCAACCTTACGCCCGAAGATCGTCAGCGCCAGCAGCCAGGACGGGGTGACGGTGTGCGAGCGCTGGGCGGCGATCGCCTCCCGGAAGGGCTCGAGGGTGACGTAGCGCCCGCCCGCGCGGCCCAGAGCGCCGTAGCAGAGCTCGGTGGTCTCGGCCAGCGCGAGGCAGTCGAGAGCGTAGGCGAGGCTGTTCTTCGTGTAGGCGCGGATGGCGGCGGCGCAGTCGGGGTCGTGGTAGTCGAAGACGGCTTCAGCGCCGAAGCGGCGGGCCAGGTCGAAGTGCGCGGGGGAGCAGGTGGCTATCGGGCGGAGGCCGGCTCTATTTTCATGTTCACGGGGGTTAGTATCATGCTTTGTACCGTACACGATTGGATGATGACGGAGGAAGTGAGGATGAGGGTAAGCGTACAGTTTCAGCAGCTGCAGTGCTCGGGTCCCCGTGGCGGTACTCCCACCCGCCACGAGGACCACGTCCGGCGTTCCAGATGGGCCACCCTCAGGCGCCGGGTTGGGCCCCCCGGTGAGAGAGGCGGGGATCTGGAGATGCTGGAAGAGAGCCAGTCCCGCGGTGAACAGCCCCAACCCCAGCGAGGCGCCTTCCTCAAAGCTCATCGCGTCCGGGATCTTGAGGACCAGGTCGGCCGAGGCGGCAACGTATTCGGCGAATGCGCCCACATCTGGCAGGAGGGGGTTCATGCCATGTACGAAGCCTGCGACTCGATCGCCGACTTTCAGATGCGGCGGAGTGTCGCTCCCCAGGGCGACGATGGTGCCCGCGAAGTCATACCCGTGGATGGCCCCGGGGACCGGGCTGTAGTCGAGCATCTTCGCATCGATTGGGTTGATGGCCACGGCGGCGGTTTTGACGAGAGCTACATCGGGGTGGAGGGCGGGCACTGGAGCGTTGTGATGGATGCTCAGTTGGCCGACGCCCTCAGCGACGATAGCGGTTTGTTGGGATGGGATCACGGGTGTGGCCGAAGGCATTTTGGCGACGTGGATGTGGGTGTGGATGTGAATGTGGATGTGGATGTGGATGTGGATGACAGGCCATTCCTGATGCCTCGAGCGTCCTTTGAAAGGACCATTGCCCTTATGGGTAGGGATATGGTTGATAGCGTATGTTCTGGGGGGGGTGGAGGAGGAGGAGGAGGAAGATAAGAAGCAATAAAACCACCGAAGACCGTAGTGGTCCTGGCGTGTAGCTGCAGGATATTGTCGGGGATTTCTCCTTATTACATCTAAACAGAACCAAATGCAACTCAATGGAACTAAACAGTCAGGGGCCACGGAGATAGGGGGTTAACACTGTCAGCTTCCGACTCATGCAGGCATTCATGTCAACTTCGTCTCTCAACTCGGCCTTTCGGTCTTCCGAAACGCGAAACTAGACGTGTCAGGGAACTGTTCCCTCCCTGCTATCTGTCCATATCGATTTCTCGATCGTTGCTGAAGTCTTCTCTCCCAATCGCTCCTCCATTCTCTTCCTGACAACAGGACCAAGAATGCAGTCCGAGAGCAAGTCGGTCCAGGAGGGCCAAGTCAGCGCCAGTTCGGAAGAAGCAGCCTCAGCAGGGATCCCGGAGGCAGAGAAGGGCCAGACAGCCCAGACAATGGACTGGGATGGCATCGATGATCCGGTAAGGACTTGATGGACGGACCGAATCTTCTCAGGCACAGTTAACTTGGTTGGGTGCGCCCACAGGATAACCCACGCAACTTCACCACCGTGAAGAAGATCTATATCACGGCCAACCTCGCCATCTTAACGTGCCTCTCGACCTTTGCCTCTTCCATTCTCAGTCCGGCCAGTCTCCATCTCATGACCGAATTTGGAATCTCGAAAGAGGTATCGATTCTGGCAACGTCGTTGTTCGTGCTGGGCTACGCCTTCGGACCCTTGGCTTTTGGCCCAGCCTCCGAGGCCCTCGGTCGCAAATATCCGCTCAGTCTCGGGTTCATCCTCTTTGGCATTTTCGCTATCCCGGTCGCCGTCGCGAAGAATGTGGCCACCATCTTCATCTGTCGATTCCTGTGCGGCGTCTTTGGAGCGGCCCCGTTAGCCATCGTGAGTCGGTGCCTCCCCACAGCCCAAACGCAACCACACTAAAAAGAAGGAAAAAAAAAAAACACGCAGGCCGGAGGATCTCTCGCTGACCTCTTTGATCCGCTCTTCCGGGGCATCGCCGTCGCCGGATTCGCCAGCGCGACCTTTCTGGGCCCCGTCTTGGGCCCCCTGGTCGGGGGCTTCGTGACCATGTCCCCCCACCTCGGCTGGCGCTGGACGCAGTGGCTCGTCGTGATCTTCAGCCTCTCCTTCGGCCTCCTCTACTCCCTCACCGTCCCCGAAACCTACAGCCCCGTCGTCCTCACGCGGCGCGCGCACAAACGCGGCCTCCACGACGCCCTCCCCGCGCGCCCGAAGATGACGCTCCAGACGATCGGGCGCGGCTACATCTTCAAACCGTTCCTCATGCTGTCCCAGGAGCCCATCCTGGCCCTGATCACCCTCTACATGGGCTTCATCTACGGGTTCCTGTATCTGTGCTTTGAGGCCTACCCGATCACCTTCGAGCAGCAGCGCGGGTGGAACCTGGGCGTCGGGGCGCTGCCCTTCCTCGCCATCACCGTCGGGGTCCTGGTCGGCGTGGTGATCATCATCGTGCATACCAAGACCCGGATGCAGCGCAAGCTGCAGCTGCACGGGGAGGATGTGCCCGAGGAGCGGCTGGTGCCCATGATGGTGGGGAGTGTGCTGCTGCCGATCGGGATGTTCTGGTTTGCGTGGACGTCGAACCCGCACATCATCTGGGTGCCGCAGGTGATCGCCGGCGGGTTTATGGGCTGTGGGATCCTGTTGATCTTCTTACAGGGCTTGAATTACTTGATCGATGTGTACAAGATGAACGCCAACTCGGCCATCTCGGCCAATGCGATGTTCCGGGGTCTGCTGGGGGCGGGCTTTCCTTTGTTTGCTACGTATATGGTCTGTCCTCTGTCCGGTTCTCTGACTCACTCTTTGCAGATCATGTTCGAGCTGACTGGATTTCTTGCCTACAGTTCGATAATCTCGGCGTGGCATGGGCGATGTCCCTGCTCGGATTCCTGTCCACGGCACTCGTGCCGGTCCCGTTTCTGTTCTTTATTTATGGGGCCAAGATTCGGAAGTGGAGCAAGTTCAGCCCGTACTAGGGGGCTTACGGCGGATGGATTCATAATCAGGTCAATTGGATGTAATTAGATGCAGAAGACTAGGGTAGAAGAGAGCCAATCGTAAATCTTCCATATCGCTTAGTTCGCGTGTAGGGCAATTTCCCCATCGGGCCCGGGTGCACTCCGGACAGTACTTTGGTCTTTGATCCTTCTACGTAGTATATTGATCCTAATCTGCTTTGGTCTGTGATCCTTCTACGGAGTATATTGGCCCTAATCTACATAGCGGCACAGGATGGCGCCATAATGGGCCTATGTCGTACTATGTCCTGATACCCCTCACAAAGAAAGACACCTTATGCGGGAGACTGGGAATGGAACGGCTAATTACGGCGTAGACAGAAATACTAATGCACGGGATAGTTCATCCCTGTCATCATTGACCTCATAGCTATCCATTCACATCTTTCCTCTCCAACAGAAAAAAAGATCATCGGTCTAGTTGCCCGTCATCACGCCCCAATCCCCCTCCGTCCACACCAGTTTCATCTTCCACACCTTGATCTTCCACAACCCGTTCGCATCCGCGGCGTCTTTGGCCACATCGATCGAGTACAGCGCCCCGCTCGTCAGCCGGGTGGTGTCCGGCTGGTTCCCCTGGCCCGTGCGGAAGTGCTGGGCCATCGCCGACGCGGTCACAGTCGCGGTCGTGCTGTCCTCGGAGGGGAGGTTGATGCGCACGTTGCTCAGGAAGTGGGTGGTGTCCAGCTTGGAGACGTTGTCCCAGCTGCCGGACTTGATGGCATCGCGGCCCTGCATCACGCTGCCGTTGAAGTCGAAGGCGGCGTCCTCGAAAAAGGCGGACTCGAAGAGGGGGAGGTCATTCTCGTCGAAGGAGAGGACGGCGCGGTAGACGGGGTCCACGATCGCCTCGCGGAGGGGGAGGGCGGGGAGGGTGGCCTGGACGGTTGGGAAGGACATGGCTTTTGGAATGGGGCGGTGGTCACTCTGGAGGTAGATTGAATTGAGTCCCTTGGGGTTGGCTTTCTGTTGACTTCGCTTGAGGAAGGGGATTATATACCCAGTTTCCCTCATGGGACCACCGACGGAGATTCAGACCAGACCGCGTCTCCTTCGGTCGAGGGGGTTAAATCCGCCGCTAATCTCCGTAGCCCTAACCTGGCAGTGCCAATCATCGTGGCCATTGAGTCATGTCCCCCGCTAAGAAAATCCCTCATTGTGACCGGAAGTGCAAAGGAGGAGGAGGAGTATAAAAGCTCCTCGACGAACTTATTCCGGTTGACCTACAATGCTTATGGAATAGTTGCCGGTCCCACTGGACTACTACATGCACATATGCTCCACGGCTGACGGGGGCGTAAGCTTGGATATTGCTTATCTCTTCTTGGCTCCTCCGTTCCCGTCTCCTCCCGCGCCATGTCGATCCCTGACTCGCTTACGAGCTCGGGAGAGTTTCCCTTCGGCCCCTTCGGTCGATCGAGCGTTCTTCAGGTACCCCTCACCTGGCTTAAGAATGACTACTGACAGCTTGGTGGGAGCAGAAAGCGGAGATGTGCCAAAATGCAACACACCGCTGCCCTTCCTAAGCGTTTATCCTGCGATCGCTGCTACGCCCAGAAACTGCGGTGTCCGCGGTCCAGTACGAGTGATGATCCGAGCTGTATTCGATGTCTCCGTCAGAAGGTGCAATGTGTCTATAGCACTGCCTTGCCCAAGGGTCGGCCCCGTGCGGCGGCCCGTGCTTCTGCTGCGGGAGGGGCAACGACGACGACGACGGCAACGGCAACGACGGCCCCGTCGATCTCAGATACCGCCCCTCCCATTTTCTCCGCCGAAGACCTGGCCTCGTTCACCAGTTGGCTCCCCGATCCCACTTGGGGGGATCCTTTGGGCTTCTTCCCGCCCCCCGTGGTGCCGCAGCCGCCACCGCTGGATACCACTCCTCCCCCTCGTGCCTCCTCCGCATCGGTCTTGGAGAACCCTGAACAATGCGTTGGGCGGCTCTCAGCGTTAGCCACGCGTCTCCACGCCGTCTACCGAACCACCCGAGCGCTGTCGGATCATCCCCTCATCACCAATGCCGCCTTCGAAGCGGTTGCCACCCTCTTTAATGTCCCCTCGTCCTCGTCCTCGTCCCCTCCGAGCACGACCACCGCCGCCACCAACCTCCGCGAAACATTCACATCCTCCCACCACCTCCTCGAAATCATCTCTCATCTCCTCGGGACCACACCCACCACCGATTCATCACCTGCACTCGTTGCGGACGAAACAGTCATCTACCACTTCACCATCGCCTGCTACAGTCTGCTCCTCCTCATCTACGCTACCCTCCTCACCGCCCTCCACCGCGATGCCCTAACTCACGCCCAGCCGTCATTGTCGACGACGACCACCACCACCAACACTCCTACCGGCCGCGACAACACCAGCACATGGTGCTCAACCCGCTCCCTCGTCGAACTCCGCCTCTTCCTCCTCTTTCACTTGATCACCTATTTCCTGGATCGTCTCCAGCAATCCGTCAGGATGTATACCGCCCAGTTTGAAAAGCAGACCATCCACAGCACGACCACTACCGCCGGGAAACGACCACCACCACCAACACGCAGGAGATGGAGCGACGAAGCAGCGGAGGAGGTGATGATGGTCGAAGAGCCCTGGGAGCAGCACATCGCGCCCCCGCCTCCTCCCGTCTTCCCCTCGTCCTCTCTGGGCTCGATTTCCGAATTAGAGACCCGCGCGCGATCGGCGTTGATGCAGTTGCGCCTGTCGTTGGGGGCTGCTCGGGGTGGGTTGGTGGATGTGTAGAGTGTATTTCTGCTGGGGCCGTCCTATGAGTTTGACTGGGGGAATGTGTAGAACCTTCTCTTTGGTGGAACACATGCGTTATGACTGTTTCGTAGATGTTTTGAGTTGATATTAGTCTTGCGTTTATCTGGGTAGAATTCGAAGCCGAACGCGGCAACCAAGATAGGAATGACATAGCGTTTTATCATCTTGACTCGGATCGGAGTAAGAGGACATGTTGGTGCTTTCGATCCTATCTCTCCAGTTCCGATATAGGGCCCAAGATTCCTCGAGCGAAAAGAGAATACATAGATGGATCAACGATGTTATGCTCCCGTCCCACACCCAGTTCAAGAGATCCATGGATCATCGTCGCTCCCCGCCCCAGAAATCAAAAATCAAGCAACCACCCTCGCCCTCACCCGCACTTCCAACTCGGGCTTCTGCCAAAGCCTCATCACCCGACACCGCTGCAACCAATCCTGACGCGACCCCTCCGCCAACTCCATCTCAAACGACCAGACCATCTTGGCGAGGATCAACCGCATCTCCGCGTAGGCCAGGTTCCGGCCGAGACAGCTGCGGGGCCCGAAGCTGAACGGCTGGAACGCGGCGCGCTTGTCATGGACGTATCTCTCGTCTCCGAGCCTGGCGCATTGTCAAATCCCGATTAGTTAGCTCAGTTCAATCAATCTATCTATCCTTACAGACTAAAGATGAAGGGGATACGAACCACCGCTCCGGAACCCAGCTCTCCGCATCCCCGAAATTCCGCTCCGAGTGATACGCCGCGTAATGACTGACCGAGACAACGGTCCCCTCCGGCATCCAATACCCGCTCACCATCTCCCCGCCCGCGGGGACCCGGCGGATGAATCCCACCGGCACGGGCGGGAAGAAGCGGAGGGCTTCGGCGATGACGGCGTTCAGGTACGGGGTCCGCTTGGCCACGGCCTCCAGCGTGATGGACTCGTAGGTGGGGAATTCCGAGCGGATCTCGTGCTGGAGCGTGCGGAGGACGCGCGGGTGCGTGAGGAGGAGATACGTCGCCCCGCTGAGTAAGGTGGCCGTGGTCTCGGAGCCCGCAGTCGTCATTAGCGTCGCGTTGGAGTCGATCTCCGCCCGGGTGAGCTTCACGCCCCGGGTGTCGTTGTTGGCGAGGATGTGGCTCATGAAGTCGGGCCGCGGGGTGGCGGTGTTGATTCGTTTGGTGACTTGGGTGGAGACCCAGGTCTGGCATTGTCCTCGGCCGTGTTAGCATGCAGGGGGGGGTGTATACTAGGATACTGGAGACTGTACCGCGTATTCCTTTCGTTTCTGGATGAGGCCTTTGTCGACGATGAGGTTGCCGAGGAAGCGGAGCCACGGGTAGTAGGCGAGGATGTAGATCATCCGGAGGGATTTGAGCGATTCGAAGAGGAGGGCGACGTATCGGTGGGTCGAGAGGTCTTGGAGGCAGCCAAAGGGCTCCCCTGCAGTCCATCAGGAATCATCGAGAGTACCGCGGCCAGTGAGAGCAAGCTTACCGAAGAGAAGATCCGCAATCACATCAAACGTCGTCCAATTGTACCATTTCACCATGTCCACCGGCTCGTCGTTGGCGGATGTCACTTCCTTCAGTCGATCGATGAGTTGATTGACGTAGCGCTGGACCAGGGGCTCCTGGCCCATGAGCGCCTTGTCGCTGAAGGCATGGGCGAGCACACGACGGCCTAGCGAGAGGGTCAGCAGCATGGAGTGGAACGGAGAAGGAGACAGACACACCTCGAGAGTGGTCCTCATCATTTGCCTGCAAGATAGATGGCGCCCCATTGCTCGGAGTCACATACCACACCGGGTCCTACTGAGGTTGGCCGATACGCTTCATCAGGTGGGAGGTGGTTCGAATAGCCTACCTTGGCCATATTCAAATGCCCTTTCATCTTTCCCGTCCGAAACCCTGCAGACAACCGAATGAGCCCGTGATCTGCCTTATGTTCTGCGATCTGGGGAATACACTACCATAGATATCGGGAAACGCCGTCTCGCCACAAATGAGGGACACCTCGTTGGGCGAGATGCGTACCACGTCCCCGTACCGTCGGTGCAGAGAGACAGAGTTTTGAACCGTCGTGCCGGCAAGCAAATGTCTCGCGTACGGGATCATGGACACTGCATTGAAACGAGGCCCCGGAATATGGCGGAGGGGATCCAGACAGAGCGCGTAGATCACCTTGCTAAGAAGGTAGATGAAGGTCTTTCCAGAGAAGGTGAGTCAATCAATGGACATGCTCCTGTCCAGACAGAAGAACCAACGTACCAATCCGGCAGCGATCCCTAGAATGGCTCGCGGTGTTGCCAACCGCTCTGCTCTCATGGCGATGTCCATGACCAACGTGCCTATTGCCATTTTGGTTCCAGTCAAAGGTGTTTCAGCGCTGGAGGAGACCGACTGCAGCTAAGCTAGGTGCGCATCCAATACTTCGACCGAGTATATATTCTGAAACCACTCAGCTTTTTCCCTCGCCGAATGTTCAACGCGTATACTGGAGTGATGAAGTGGCTAGACGAACTCTCTCATTGGATATGAGAATTAGCGCCTCGTGCCAATTTTCGGTGCTTTGTACCAGACAATCCGTCGGACATCGGTGGTTTCAAAGGTGAGATAAAGCAATAGTGGCCGAATTGTTGAGACGAAACGACGGCCGAAACGCCCGGGCGCCGCGATTAGGGCTCGAACTAACTCTGCAGACCCCGACGGGTGATCAATCGGCGATTTAGTACATGTCCAAGATTTGACGAACCCAGGCGTATCACAATGGATCGAAGCTTTCGTTTAATAAGGCACACATCCTGGACAGGAGCATCAGTCAAACAGTTGCAACAGAACAACACACAACCATGGTCCCTCATCCACAACCCGAACCCATCGCCATCGTGGGCAGCAGCTGCCGCTTCCCCGGCGGTTCCAGCTCCCCATCCCGCCTTTGGCAGCTCCTGTCCAACCCGCAGGATGTCTCGAAAGAGATCCCGGAGGACCGCTTCGAGCTGCAGGGGTTCTACCACCCCAAGGGCGCCCACCATGGGACGACCAACGTGCAGCGCGCCTACATGCTGGACGAGGATGTGCGCATCTTCGACGCCGGCTTCTTCAACATCAGCCCCAACGAGGCCGACTCCATGGACCCGCAACAGCGGCTGCTCATGGAGGTCGTCTACGAGGCGCTCGAGTCCGGAGGCCATCCGTTGGAGGGGCTTCGAGGCTCCGACACCGCCGTCTTTGTCGGGACGATGTCGGTCGATTATAACGATATCCTCATTCGGGACCTGGAGAGCACCCCGACCTACTTCTCCACCGGTACCTCGCGCGCGATCCTCGCCAATCGGATCTCGTATTGCTTTGATTGGCATGGGCCGTCGATGACTATCGATACGGCGTGCTCTTCGAGTATGGTTGCTCTGCATCAGAGTGTGCGGGCTTTGCGGGCGGGCGAGGCGCGGGTCGCTGTTGCCGGAGGAACGGAGTTGTTGTTAGGGCCTGGTATGTATCCATCTATCGATCCGGGGCCCACAACCGGCAGAATGACTGACAGTCGAGCACATAGAGCAATTTGTGGGAGAAAGCAAAATGAACCTTCTCTCGCCAACCGGGCGATCGCGCATGTGGGACGCCGATGCTGACGGCTATGCGCGTGGCGATGGTGTCGCGGCCGTCATCCTGAAGCGCCTGAGTGATGCCATCGCCGATGGAGACCACATCGAGAGTATTATCCGCGACACCGGGGTCAATCAGGACGGCAAGTCCACCGGGCTGACGGTCCCCAGCTCTGAGGCTCAGACAGCCCTCATCCGCAGCACCTACGCCCGGGCCGGTCTCGACCTCAGCAATCCCGACGACAGGCCGCAATTCTTCGAGGCGCATGGGACGGGAACCAAGGTTGGCGATCCTCGCGAGGCCGCTGCCATCAGTGGCTGTTTTGGCAGCCAGCCCATCCACGGCAATCCTCTGTATGTCGGCTCGATCAAAACGATCATCGGCCATACGGAGGGGACGGCCGGGTTGGCCGGTGTGTTGAAGGCGTCGCTGGCGATCCAACACGGTGTGATCCCGCCCAACATGTTGCTCAACCGGTTGAATCCGGATGTAAAGCAGTACTACACAAATCTGCAGATCCCGACTTCCCCGATACAGTGGCCGGCCTTACCGGCAGGGGTGCCGCGGCGGGCCAGTGTGAATAGCTTCGGTATGTTTCCTGCCTTTGGGCTACCGCGATGGGTGGGATTGTGATCGCTCTTCTCTAATCGTCGAACAGGTTTTGGAGGTACAAATGGCCACGCAATCATCGAGGGATACGAGCCGACGGTAAGTAAAAGCGATGAGGAACAGCAGCAGCCCGTAGTACCAGTAACTCCGTTCGTCTTCTCGGCTACGACGGAGGAGACCTTAGTCGCTCTTCTTCAATCGTACTCGGACTATCTCAAGATCAATCCGACCATCGACCTCCACAGCCTCGCCTGGACATTACAATCTCGTCGGTCAGCCTTTGCTTTTAAGTCTGCCGTGGCCGCCTCCACCATAGACGGTCTCGTCTCCCGTCTGGAAAGCAAAGTCAAGCAAGCAAAGAGCACACCACCGACCCCAGCCGGCGTGCGCTCGACCCCAGCGACGCCGCACCTGCTCGGGGTTTTCACCGGCCAGGGAGCACAGTGGCCAACAATGGGTGCCCACTTAATCCGATCCTCGGCCACCGTGCGTGCAAAACTGGAGCAACTGGACCACTCCCTGGCCACGCTACCAGAAGCCGACCGTCCCTCCTGGCGGATCGCGGATGAGCTCCTGGCTCCAAAGGGGGAGTCTCGCCTCAGCGAGGCGGCTCTCTCACAGCCCCTGTGCACCGCAGTGCAAGTGGTCCTAGTTGATCTCCTGCGCAGCGCAGGCATCACCTTCGACGCAGTGGTGGGCCACTCCTCCGGCGAGATTGGCGCAGCCTACGCGGCCGGCTTCATTTCCGCCCACGACGCCATTCGCATCGCCTACTACCGTGGTGTGCACGCCAAACTGGCGCACGGACGGACAGGCCAGAAGGGCGCGATGCTGGCGGTCGGAACCTCTTGGGAAGACGCCCAGGAATTGATCGACCTGCCCGCGTTCGCGGGCAAAATCCGCATCGCCGCGCATAACTCGGCCGCCAGCTTGACGCTGTCCGGTGATGCCGATGCCATTGCCCATGCCAAGCGCGTCTTTGACGAGGAGAAGAAATTTGCGCGGCTTTTGCTGGTTGACACGGCCTATCACTCCCACCATATGCTTCCGTGCAGTGGACCGTATATTGAGTCCCTGCGCGCGTGTCAGATTCAGGTTATCAAGGA
The DNA here is from genome assembly GCF_000002715.2 of Aspergillus clavatus NRRL 1. NCBI lineage: Eukaryota > Fungi > Ascomycota > Eurotiomycetes > Eurotiales > Aspergillaceae > Aspergillus > Aspergillus clavatus. The sequence goes on along the minus strand of NW_001517096.1, from coordinate 92,781 downwards.
CCGGGATTCTTCGTGCACCTGGTTCTCGAGTGTGCGGGCCGGTGGCAAGCCTATGGCGGCGGTTGAAGAGCTGCAGGATGTCTATTGGAGTGACAATATGGTCAACGCGGTCTTGTTCGCCGATGCGGTGAAACGTGCCGCCGCCAACGAGACTCTCAACCTGGCCATCGAGGTTGGGCCTCATCCGGCGCTGAAGGGCCCAGCACAACAGAACATCTCCGATGTGCGCCCTTCCTCCCCACTTCCGTACACGGGGCTGCTTAGTCGAGGGAGCAGCGATGTCGAGGCGTTCTCCGATGCTCTGGGCTTTATGTGGACGTATCTTGGCCCGGGCACCGTGGGCTTCCAGTCCTATACCCAACTGGTGACCCCAGCAGCGCCAGCGCCAAAGCTCCTTGTTGGGCTGCCTTCTTATCAGTTCAGCCGCGATCGAGTCCATTGGCATGAGTCTCGTCGAGCGAAGAAGATGCGACAACGCGGTGCCGCCTTCCATGACCTTCTCGGTGTGCCATCCCCCGACAACACCGACCAAGACCTCCGCTGGACCAACTTCCTTAAAACCAGCGAGATCTCTTGGTTGGATGGGCATCAGCTCCAGGGGCAAACCGTCTTCCCCGCGGCAGGGTACGTGGCTATGGCGCTGGAAGCCGCCAAATGGCTGGCCGGGGATCGGAGTGTGCAGGTGCTGGAAGTCCGCAACCTGACCATCGACCGTGCCATCACCTTCGACGACGGGGCGGGCTTCGCCGTCGAGACCCTGGTGGCTCTGACTGGGATCAGTCCGAGGAGCGCATCAACGAACAACAGCAGCAGCCAAATGGCCGACTTCGCGGTCTACGCTTGTCCGAACACGGGCTCGCTGGGCATGGAGCTAGTCTCAAGTGGCCAAGTGCATGTTGTCTACGGCGCACCATCCTTCTCGGTCCTCGCCTCCACTCCCCTGGATGACTCGAACATGACCGCCATCGACCGTGAACGGTTCTACTCCACCCTTTCCGATTTGGGGTATGGCTACAACGGCCCCTTCCACACCTTGGCCGAGACGAAACGGCGATTGGGCCAGGCCTCCGCCACCGTAGCCACGTACGCGTACTCCGATGACGAGCGGCCTCTGATTGTCCATCCGACTATGCTGGACGTGGCTTTCCAGGCCTCCTTTCTGGCGCAGACCAGCCCCGGCGACGAGCAGCTGTGGTCCCTCCACGTGCCGACCTCCATCAAGTGCGTCCGCGTCAACCCAGAGCTGTCGGCCTCGCTGCCCTCGGCCTCTGTCGAGCTGCCTCTGTCCGCCGTGTTGCATGAACCGGAGTCCATCTCGCTCTACAGCAGCGTGGATGTCTTCTCCGAGGACGGGCGCGAGACCTTGCTGCAGGTGGAAGGGCTGGTCATGAAGCCCTTCTCCCCTGCCACGGCCGCTGACGATCGTCCCATGTTCTCCACTACGGAATATGGTGTCGCGGTACCCAATGCGGCTGTCGCCACTGGGCATGAGCACCCAACTGAGGAGGAGGTCGCGTTGGCGGAGGCTTGCGACCGGGTGGCGTATTACTATTTGCGCGCGTGGGAGGCAAAGGCGGGTGATGAAAAGGAGAGTCTCCGCCGTCTGTTGTCGACCTTTGCAAGCGGACAGCATTCATCGGCGACAAAAGCGTGGATCAGCGACGGGAAAGAGGCTATCCAGGCGTTGATCAGCCAGTATCCCGAGAGCACCGACTTGCAGCTCCTTGCGACTCTAGGAGACAGCTTCCCAACGGAGACCCTAGCTCAGCCGCTCCTCGATGAATGCTTCACTCGCGGCCTAGGGTTTGCTCGCGCAAGCGCTGGCCTGGCACGGACGGTGCAGCAGATCTCTCACCGGTACCCACATGCGAAGATTGTCGAAATCGGTAAAGATTATCAACCCCCCCCCCAACCGATGAAAGTACTGAAATGCTAACAATCGTACCAGGGGCTGGACGCGGTCATGTCACCGAAGCTGTCCTCAGCGCCATCGGCAACGCCTATTCGTCTTATACCTTTACCGACACCTCCGATGACATGTTCGGCACAGTGGCCGAGACCTTCCAGGCCCACGGCGAGAAGATCGCGTACAAGGCTTTCGATCCAACCAAGGCTCCGTCCGCCCAAGGATTCACGGACCATTCCTATGATGTTGCCATTCTCCCCAACAGCCTCTATACAAGCTCGTCGCTTCTGCCAGCGCTGGGAAATATCCGGCGCCTGCTGAAGCCCGGTGGCTATCTTGTCGCGTCAGCGATCACGCACGAGCCCCTTCGGATCCAGGCCCTGCTGGCTGGCGTCTCGCTATCATCAGACGGCCCGAGAGCATCTGCCTCAGCCTGGCACAGCGCATTGCGCAAGGCTGGGCTGTCCGGAATCGACACGATCAGCGCTGAGGCAGATCAACGAGTGTGGCCCGTCTCCGTCCTCACGGCGCAGGCGATCAATGACCGGACCCAGCTGCTGCGGAAGCCACTGTCCTCCTTCAAGGGGGGATTCCGTCTGCATGAATTGGTCATCCTCGCAGGCAAGTCGTGGGAGAGCTCCCGTCTGGCGGAGGAGATCTCCGACCTGGTGGGGCGATTCTGCGACAAGGTCACGGTACTCGAGGAGCTCCCGACCGACGACGACGAGATCTCACCCATGGCGACCTTCATCTCGCTGCTAGATCTGAGCGAGCCCATGTTCGAGGGACTGAGCGAGGAGAAGATGGAGGGACTGAAGTGCCTGTTCGAGCTGTCCAAGAATATCCTTTGGGTGACACATAACGCTCGGGCGGGGAACCCGTACCATTACGCTAGCATCGGATTCGGACGCTCGATCGCGTACGAGATGCCGCATTTGACGTTGCAGTTCCTGGATCTAGACGAGGTAGAGGACGTCGTCGTGGCCTCGCGGGTGATCACGGAGAGCGTCGTGCGTCTCGCGGCGCTGGTCGAGTGGGAGGACAAGGAGATGCTGTGGTCCCTGGAGCCTGAGTTGTACGTTGAGAAGGGTCAGGTCCTGGTGCCGCGGATTCGGCCCAACGACGAGCAGAATGCTCGGATCAATTCGCTTCGGCGTCCGGTAAGCGAGGTTGTTGATCCTCGTCAAGGAACGGTGCGGGTTGTTCCTCAGGCTGATGACGGGGCGTCCTTGGTTTTGCGGGAGGAGCCTTGGGATAGCAGTCCCGAGGCCGTGCTGATCAGACAGTCCACTTTGCATGCTCTCGCTGTTACAGGTGGATCAATGTTTTTTGTCGGCATTGGCACCAGGGAGGCCACAGGCCAGACGGTCATTGCCTTGTCTGACACGAATGCCTCTCGCAGCGTTCCCTTGGCCTCCCTCCCCATTGATATTGCTGATCTCGACCAGAGCGCTGCGCTTCTGGCTTCCACAGCCAATCACCTTCTCGCGACATCGATTCTGGCTTCTGTCCCCGCCAACAGCCATCTGCTCTTGCATGAACCGGGCCCCGATGGCTCGCTGCCTTCAGCCTTGACTTCCCAGGCTGTGGAGAAGAACATCCAGGTGACTTTCAGCACCAAGAGTGCTACCACCGGAGACGCGACGTGGATCAAGCTGAACCCCTGGACTCCAGAGCACTTGCTCAAGCAACAATTTCCCGCGGGGATCAATCATTTCATTGACCTTGCGTCTCCGGAGAGTCAGATCAGGAAATACCTGCCTTTCGGATGCAAGCAATTCAGCGTGCATGATCTGGCTCGTGCTCAAGCTATCAATCATTCTTCCAGTGACGACAGGGCCGCTCTTCTTGAGGCCCTCAAAGGAGCGGTCAATAGGGCAATCGCAGCTACTGCGACAACAGCCTCAGAGTCCACAGCCCAGACAGCCGTCCTTCCTAGCCAGATCAGTGACCCAGAGCTTTCGTCTTCTCCCACCAGCATCATCGACTGGACGGTCGAAGCCACTGTACCAGCTGAGGTGCGCCCTCTCGACGCCACCCGCTACTTCTCACGAGATCGGACGTACCTTCTGGTTGGTTTAGCCAACCAGTTGGGTCAATCGATCTGCGAGTGGATGGCTCGCCATGGGGCTGGCACGGTCTGCTTGACCAGCCGGAATGCGAAGGCCGACCCGAAGTGGCAGGCAGCCATGCAGAAGCTCGGCACGACGGTTCGATTTGACGTCCTGTAAGTACATCCCTCTTCCTCAAATTCACCCTCCAAGCACGCACAACTAACAGCGTACAGGGATGTAACGAAGAGGGAGCAGGTAGAACAACTCGTCTCCGAGCTCGGCACCACCTGTTCCCCGATCGCAGGCGTTATCAACGGTGCAGCAGTCTTCAACGACATGCTCTTCTCAGAGATGTCCCTCGAGGTGATGGAGCGTGTCACGCGGCCGAAGATCATCGGGACCAAAAATCTGAACGAGGTCATCGGGACCACACCGCTGGATTTCTTCATTGTGCTCTCCTCGCTCACCTCGGTGATTGGCAACAGCGGCCAAACCAATTACACTGCCGCCAACGCGTACATGACGGGCCTGGTGAGCGAGCGACGGAGCCGGGGACTAGCCGGATCGTCGCTGGAGATCGGCCGGGTGGCGGGGATTGGGTATATGGAACGGGCAGGCGACATTGCGCGCGAGCAGCTGATTCGGTTCGGATTCATGGCGATTTCGGAGACAGATCTCCATCAGTTGCTCGCTGAGGCAATTCATGCTGGAGCGCCGAGCTCGGCTCTGGCGCCGGTGATCACCACGGGGTGTCGGACGGCACGCGATGACGAGGAAGTTCCCGTGGCCTGGTTCCATGACCCGCGGTTTTCGCATAAGGTGATCGAGGCACGTGGGCAAGGGGCTGCGAGTGAGGGCAAGAAGAGCGCCCTGCCGGTTCAGGAGCAGTTAGCGCAGGTGACGACCAAGGAGGAAGCGTTCAGGATCCTCAAAGACTGCTTCGCAGCCAAGTTGGCGATGATCTCGCGACTGAGCGATGACCAGGTTGGACACAACGTCCCGCTGGTGGAACTGGGGATTGACTCCTTGGTTGCGGTCGAGGTCCGGGGTTGGTTCCTCAAGGAGCTCAAGACTGATATGCCTGTTCTTAAGGTGTTGGGAGGGGGCTCAGTGGCCGATCTGTGTCAGCAGGCCCTGGAGAAACTCCCGGAGACTCTGCTGCCAAATCTAGGGGGATCTGCTGCTGCACCCCCTGCGACAGTGTCGAAGCCAGCAGCCGCCCCTCCTGCAACTAAGGGCGAAGACTCCAGTGCCTCATCTGCGGGGCCCTCGTCGGGTAGTCGATCTCCCTTGGAGACCCCGTCCACACCCCCAGTAGAAGAGGAGGCAAAGCAAGTCAACCTGGCGGAGGCAGCGGAGAAAGCGGCCAAGTTCCAGGAGGAAAAACACCCCGATTCTCCCGCATATGTGAAGAGCGAGCTCGTATCGTTTGCCCAGTCGCGCTTCTGGTTCCTCCGCCTGCTCATCGAAGACCAGACCACCTTCAACGTCTGTTTCTATTATCGCATCACCGGCAATCTCCGCGTGGGAGACCTCGAGCGTGCCGTGCGTCTTGTCACCAACCGCCACGAATCCCTCCGAACGTGCTTTGTGGCCGATGAGAAGGAAGCGGACCTCGCGCATCAGAAGGTCCTCCGTCAGTCGGTGGTCCGGTTGGAGCGAAAGAAGATCGACCAGATTGAAGACTTGCACGCGGAGTATGCTGCTATGAAGACCATCCCCTTCGACATCGCCAGTGGGAAGGTGCTACGTCTCATCCTCTTGACCCTGTCACCCACGGAGAACTACCTTCTCTTCAACTACCATCACATTCTCATGGATGGTGTCAGTCTTCAGAACTTCTTGTCGGATCTAGAGAAGGCATATCAACGTCAGCCTCTCGGGCCGCCGCCTCGCCAGCTGCCGGATTTCTCTCGGAGCCAACGGGCTGCATTCCAGCAGGGCAAGATGAACGAGGAGATTGCCTACTGGCGCCAGGAATTCCCCGACGGCCACCACCCGGTCTTGCCGCTGTTGCCTGTAGCCAAGCTGAACACACGCGCGCCCATGAAAGCCTTCCATGTGAACCAGGTCCAGTACCGCCTGCCAAATACCCTGGTGAACCAAGTCAGGGAGCGCGCCAAAGCCCATCGGTCTACAACCTTCCACTTCTACCTAGCTGTCTTCCGGGCGATGCTCTTCCGCTTCACCGGGGCAAAAGACCTGACCATCGGAATCGCCGATGCCAACCGCAACGACAGTGATGCGATGGGTACCATCGGTCTCCTGTTGAACCTTCTTACCCTGCGGTTCCAAAACGAGTCAACCCAGTCCTTCGGGAACTGCCTCGCGGAGTCTCGAGACAAGGCCTACGAGGCGCTGCATCATTCCCGCGTCCCGTTCGACGTGCTTCTGAAGGAGCTCAACGTGCCCCGTTCGGCATCGTACAGCCCGTTCTTCCAGGCCTTCTTTGACTATCGCCAAGGCCACCAGGAGAAGCAGCAGTTTGGAAACACGGAAATGGAGATGGTGGAGCTTCATCCGGGACGGACGGCCTATGACATGACTCTCGATATCACGGATAGCGCTGACAGTGCGCTTGTCCTCTTCCGGACTCAGGCCGGGTTGTATGATCCGACGGCTACCCAGTTGTTGCTCGATACATATGTCCATCTTTTGGAAACCTTTGTTGATAACACCTCCTTGGCTCTGGAAGATGTGTCTTTGTTCAGCGACGAGCAACGGAAACGCGCAGTCGATGTTGGGCGCGGTGAGTCAATACCATAAGCTACAAATGTATCGAAACCGTTACTGATTGACCTTTATAGGGCTGGATCTCAAATCAACATGGCCGGAAACCCTCTCCCTTCGCATTGACCAGATCGCTCTTACCAACCGGGACCGGATTGCTCTCAAGGATGGCCACGGACGGATACTCACCTACGCCGTCATGATCAACCGCATTGAGGCCATCGCCGAGGAGCTGCAGAATGCGGGTGTTCAGGAAGGTCATCGGGTCCTGGTATTCGAAGATGCCACGGCAGACTGGCCCTGCTCAATGCTTGCCATCATGCGCCTGGGGGCCGTCTATGTTCCGCTGGATCTGCGAAACCCTCTGCCGCGCCTGGCTGATGTCGCCGCCAACTGCGAACCAGCAGCCATCCTGGTGGACTTCACCACGGTCAAGAATATTGACCAGGTGAATGTAACCCAGGCCAAGGTGATCAATGTCTCACGCGCCAGTGTGAAGCCCAGCAAACGAGTGCCTAATGTCTCGCGCGGTGATGCGGTGGCCGCCATCTTGTACACGAGTGGATCAACTGGTAAACCCAAGGGGATTGTGGTCAAGCATTCCGGTCTGCGCAACGAGATCGAGGGCTACACGACCCAGTGGGGGTTGCGCGCCGAACGCACCCTACAGCAGAGCGCCTTCACCTTCAACCATTCCTCAGATCAGATCTATACGGGCCTGACCAACGGTGGGACTGTGTATATTGTTCCGTGGAGCAAGCGGGGAGATCCTATTGAAGTCAGCCAAATCATCCAGGAAGAGGGCATCACTTACACCAAGGCCACCCCAGCAGAATACGCCCTGTGGCTGGACTATGGGAACGCCAACCTACGCAAAGCGAAAAACTGGCGCTTTGGCTTTGGAGGGGGAGAGTCGCTGACCCCAACCCTTCTGCAGCAGCTCGCGGCGCTGGACTTGCCGCAACTGCGCTTCTTCAACTCGTATGGGCCCACGGAAATCTCCATCTCGTCAACTAAAATGGAAATCGCGTACCGCGAGAAACAGCCTGAAGGTCGCATTCCCTGTGGATATTCGCTGCCTAACTATGCAGCTTACATCCTGGATGAGCAGCAAAGACCCGTCCCCGTTGGCATGCCCGGGGAGCTGTGGATTGGCGGTGCAGGGGTGTCGCTGGGGTATCTGAACAATCCCGAGCTGACTGACTATCACTTCTACCCGGATCCGTATGCCACCCCGGAGTATCTGGCCCAGGGCTGGACGCGGATGTATCGGACCGGGGACATTGCGCACTTGCAGGCTGACGGAGCCATGGTATTCCACAGCCGAGTCGCCGGTGATGCACAAGTCAAGATCCGCGGACTGCGCATTGAGCTCGGGGACATCGAGAGCAACATCGTTAAGGCGTCCGATGGGGCTCTGCGTGAAGCGGCGGTGACTCTTCGCGACGGCGATCCTCCTCTGCTGGTGGCCCATGTCGTCTTTGCCCCGAACCATGCCGTCACTAATCAGGAGGCTTTCCTCGACCATCTTTTGCAGCATCTGCCTGTCCCGCAGTACATGGTTCCTGTCGTGGCCATTCCCCTCGACCGCATGCCGTTGAGTAACCATTCCAAGGTTGACCGGAAGGCCCTCAAGGCACTTCCTCTGCCGCGACGCACCGTGTCCTCCGAGACAGCGGATGTCCTGACGGAGACGATGCTTCAACTGCGCCGCGTATGGGAAGAGGTCCTCCACACGGAGGAGCTCGGCCTGCGGATTGTCCCATCGACCAGCTTCTTCACCATCGGGGGGAACTCCCTTCTCGTCGTCCGCCTGCAATCCCGCATCCGACACCTGTTCAACGTAACAGTGCGGCTAGTCGACCTCCTCGAAGCCAGCACCCTCAGCGCCATGGCCCAACTGATTGAAGAAAGCACTATAGTCAGCGCAATCGACTGGAAACAAGAATCCGCGCTCCCACCCGACGCGACGGCACTCTCTTCCTCCATTACCCCCACCCAGCACCCCCTTAAACCCACCGACTGCGTCATCCTAGTCACCGGCGCCGCAGGCTTCCTCGGCAAACATATCCTCACCGAACTGATCTCCCACCCTCACATCCGGCAAATCCACTGCATTGGCCTCCGCGAAAAGACCCCCGGCACACCGCGAACCCTCGCCGTGACCTCCGAAAAAATCGTCACACATGCAGGGGACCTCTCCGACCCATACCTCGGCCTGTCTGAATCCACCTTCACCACTTTAGCCCAAGAAGTCGACTTAATCCTGCACATGGGCGCCGTCCGCTCCTTCTGGGATAACTACCACCTCCTGCGTGCGAGTAACGTCCTCCCCACCCGGGAACTCGTCAAACTCGCTGCTCCGCGCCAGATCCCGATGCACTATATCTCCACCGCGGGCGTCCTCCCCACCAATGTAGAAGGAACAGACAGTGTGGTCGCGCAGTCCGTCGCCGCCCATCCGCCCCCAACCGACGGATCCCAGGGATACATCGCCACCCGCTGGGTCTGCGAACAACTCCTCCACGCCGCCACAACACAGCTGCACATCCCAACCACCATCCACCGCTTCGTCCCTGCTCCCACCACCCAATCATCTGCGGAGGAATCCACGATTCCCGCCCTGCAGCACTTCCTCACCTTCATCGACTCCCTCTCCCTGAAACCCGACTTCCGCGGCACGAAGGGCCATTTCGAGATGGTTCCCGTGCATCACACGGCGGGATCCCTGGCTAGTGCCTTGATCCAGGAAGCTGGGATACACGACAAGAACCCGGTCCCTCGCTTCGTGCACCACGAGTGCCCCGTGCGGATCGACATCGAGAGGATGGAGCGTTTCATGGAACAGGAGAGGGGAGACACCCCGCTACCGACGATCCCGCTCCTCAAGTGGATCGGGCAGATGAAGCGCAGCGGGCTAGAGTATTTTGTCACCAGTCAGGTGTTGTTCATGGGGGATGGAGGGGAGTTGGAGTCCCGACGGTGATGGGTTATGCTTTGTTTGTTGCTGGTGGATTGTATTTACGCTGACTATAGTTTGAATTATACTTGTGCAAACACATGTCCAGTTTGAGTTCACTGAGTTTAGGCTCTTGGGTAGTATCATCGTTTTTAGTATAGTTCATGAGGGATGAGCGGGGGAACAATTCAAATCAGTGCAATTATTCATTCATGCATCTGCCAGCGTAACGGCCGAGTGGCAGCAGGTCCCTAAGGGCAGATGGGCTAGCCACTATTTTATACACTGAATCCCTGGCTGGCGGGGAAATTATATGCTGCCATGGATCAGATATGTATAGCCCATGGTAATCTCTCCAAATGCAACCCTAAGCTAAGCACTCCCATCGAGTCCCTAGCATCTTCTCCAATCATAGTCAAAGGTACGCTCTGCAAGCAATTTCCAGTGAGGCAGTGACCATGCAGGCCGGCGGTCACTACCCCCTATGTTGGCCTGAATGTGCCAGGTAGGCCCTGAAACTAGCTACGGAGCCATAAGTCAATCATGAATTAGGCAGCCAGGAGTGTCTCAGTCTTTGCTGTCCAAGCTGGTAGACCACACCTCGTCACACCCCTGCAAGTGTGTAAGGTGGGTTTACTGGACATCTTTAGAAGTGTGATAATCATCCAGGTGAATTGTTGATTAAGGCCTTCTCCCCCCCTCGGTCTGAATGACCATGTTATGACAGCTCACGGAGAAACATTAAAAAGACTCTCTCACATCTGTTAAAGTTAACAGTTTTCAATGGAGATGGTCTAGTGGCAACACATGTAATTGCAATATTTAGGTTAAAGAGTACCAGATAATATTTAGGTTAAAGAGTACCAGATCAATCTTTTCCCAGCCATGTAGATGTGAGTTTGGGTCGTCCACATAGTTGTAGTTGCTTAGCACAATCACCAGGATACTGATCCCTGATAGAATATAATATTGAGGAAGATCACTACTAATTAGTACAAAGGTTTTTCAAAAAATTGAGTCATTGCCACAATATCAGTAATAATTACCGGGCAGGCCTGTATCTATTAACTCCCACATGTGCTGTGGTGAAAACCATCTAATAGATCTTATTTGGATCCACTAGCCCCCATCTAGCAGTAATATATCTGGCCAGTTGGGTAGGCAATGGAGTATAGAAAAAGGGGCATATGGCCAACAAGATGAATTCCTCTAAATATATTAGTTACAGTGCAGGCCATGGTGTGTTGGTATGGTTAGCTCGGGCGGCAGTACTAACAAAAATGACATGCTGCCGCATGCAGTAGAAATTGTAGCGAAGTAGAGGTTGGTAGTTATATCATGAAAGAAGATGAGCACCGCTATAGAGGACCACTAACTCAAGGTCTGTACATATAGCTTGGAAGGTAGTGTGTCAGACTAGAACACCTGGCTTTAGTTTAGTTGAGGATTGCGTGGGCTGTGCTTAGCGCCAGTCACAGTGTCATCTCATCTCCTCCATATTATATTAGACAGGGAAGATATAGCCGAATGATTGGGTGAAATATCCCTGGCTGCGATTCTTCCCTCGCTAGTCTTGGTGTTGTTTGTCTTCTGATGCTTCGTCTGGGCGGCCTGATATATCATATTGTTCCCAAAATTAACTTAACTCTGCCTTAAGTCCAGAAGAGCATTACATTTTGATATAAATAAAGGAGACACACACCCCCTCCCCTGGTTAATACCATTGGAGCAGTCTAGGTCAGCTTTGCTTGTGCATGATTCCCTCAGTGAGCGCAATCAAAACACCTAGTATCTCTATCCTGTCGCGCTGTTTAATATGGAGAGAATCAACAGCTTGTTAGAGATCCCTATAATACTGCCTTCTTCAGCTTAGTCCGTCACGACTGACTGATGCACATTATCGTGGCGGCCATCTTCGGCGCGCCAGTATCTTCCTAGACGATGAGGTACCCATTAGTTTTAGCCAGTACGCTGATAACAATGTCTTTCATGATATACTACGCGAAGATGACGATAAGCTACGTCTAATTTCTGAAAAGCACTGGAATAAATCCAAGGAGCCCGTTGAAAACCCATCTGGAGAAGCTGGATGGATGGAAGCTTTATATGCAGTAATTGACGAGATGAGGACGGACGGGATTGAGGTCATCCGTAATCGAAATGGGTCACCTTGCCCTGGATTACCCTAACCTTTCTGGCCTTAGCTGTTTTGGTAAGACTGGCGTGAGGATCTAAAGCCTTCAGTTTACAACCCACGACCTAGCGTTCTAAAAAGAAAGATGCAGAAACCTATAGATGTGAATCAGAATACCAGAATATGATCTTAGGGCTACAGTCCGAGTCGAGCGGAATCAAGCAACTGATATCCGACGAACTGCTAGCGACGAAACGAAGACCGCGTGGTAGCGGCAACTGCAAGGGAAATGTCAACACAAATGAAGACCTCATGCATGGGCTCAAATCAATGCGTAAAGTGTGGTGGATTACAAGGGGCTTTCAAGATGTTTATCTGTAGAGAAATAAACTTGAAACATGATGAACAAAAGCAAGCACCTCACTATTGGCAGGAAGGGCAGCCGCCTGGGTATGGCCCTGTTTCAATCCTCACCCCGGCTCTCTACGCAGCTCGGTGGGTATCCATCACAATGCAAACAGTTTTCCCGATAGTACTTTGTTCCGGCTATAAACCAGAGAGATTATATCTAGTCGTCAAGTTTGCATATCTATATGTTTCAAGGTTTACCGATTGCAAATGAATGCCCTAGCTACCGGGTGGACGATGCAATTCCTGTGCAGTCTTCTTATGGAAAGCAACAAATTAAGCAAGATGAAAACCCACTTATTCAGAACCCTTACTAGATAGTGGCACGTCCTTGTACATGGATAGCCAGGGGAAATTACTTCATTTATATAACATCAAGGCCCGAACCAAACAAATCCCAATCATCACGACATTGTCAATCATATCAATTCGACGTGTACAGGCGAGCCAGCCAAGACTCGTATGGACCACCAGCGCAGGCCTCATCGCTTGAACACACGGCATCGTCATAAGCTGCATAGGTGTAAAACGCGGCTTTCTTCTCTTCCAAGTCCTCACCATCGACATTGGCGGGTAGATCTGAGGTGGGGTATCCTATGTAGGCGATAACATTGCCAGGGAACTCGGAGGGAATTGCTGCTTCATTTGCAAATAGACCGCCGGCAGTATGGTCACTGTGATCACCTGTGCCGAAGTCATGGAGGTAGTCGAGTGCATTCACGTCGTCTGGACCGAAATCGTCGATAATCGTGGTTAAGGTGTCAATGAGCTCCTGTCGGGTGTAGGTCGTGCCGGATTCGTCCACAGTTCGGATCTCTGGGATGCTTTCCTTCCAGAGCTTTTCCATACTTTCATTGTCTGTGCTCGGGAACCCGTTTCCATCAATACTGCCGTCGGGTAGATGCATAAACGCGATAGAGATCCTCTGCCTATCGCTCAAGGTATAAAGAGGAATGTCCTTCCCCGGGATACCGAGATCCGATTCTTCCCAGTCATTCGAAACACCAGCCATCTCGGCATAAGCGGCCATGGCGCCGGCCTGGCGACTGGTCCAGTATTCCCATCCGCGACCCGCATCTCCCGCTGTAAGGTAGACGGTCCGAACTCTGCGCCCTGACCCGATGTCATGGATAATATCTGGGTTTTGAAAGAGCAGGTCATCATCTTGGTGTGCGACAATGTTGAGCGTTCGTGCGACAGCTCTTTTGGACGCCGCACCGAGCCCGGATAGAGCCAGGAGACATATCGTGCTCAAGAAATTGAAATGCATCGTACGCGATGGGTGTTATGCAATGAGCGGGCGGTACAAAGTACAGTGATGAATTATGATTGAATCAGGACTCTCAAAGCAACACTGTGTCTCGAAACACGCCTCTGTATTTATAGGGCTACAAGTGTCGTGTTGGCGTCCTAAATGCGTTGGTTTTCTACATGCCTGATGGACTATGTGTCCCCCTACATACCAATACCTAAACTTGTTAGTGACTCTTTCTCTCCTTTGAAATTCCTAAAGAAATCTTGAAACAGATGAAAATATGCATTAAGCACATAATACCTACACTGACACATATGAGTTGAGCACTAGCATGTGCGTGATCTCCCTTGGAAGTAGAAGAGAGAAGTCAGATCCTGTCCGGTAGAAAGTGATATCTACCCGTTCCTCGTAGAGGATGAATCACAGGAATGCTCAATAACAGCTTTTAACAGTACTCTGTGTGATGGTTGATTGTTGATAACTGCTATACGTGTACATCATATTGTGTTTATTTATCCCTTGCCCTGACCAAAACAAGCACCTCCAGCTCGATGCAACTTTAGAATTATTTCAAGAATGCAACACAGTATGCACTAGAACTTAGACAATCCAAAGTATCAATGACAAGCAGGAATTAGTTGCTGGCCAGAGGTAGAAACCCTGCTGGTAGGCCTTCCTCAGCAAGGGATATATTTTACATAGAGGTACTGATCCAAATAGTCAACATTGCCCATGTTGTAGCCATCTTGCTCTCCTATACTATCATGGCCTATAATCATGTCCTTTTGAGACGTTATCAACAACCCACTCGTCTTAACCATGGTTCTTCTGCTGAGTTAGGTTGACCTCATATGACCGTATAGTCTTCAACTTGTCTTGCTAGCAATTAAGCTCATACCATTCAACTTTCCCTATGGAAAAAGCAAGGTATCTGGCTACGAAGCAGTCCTGGGAGCATCAACACACGCTTTGGGTGTCTTTATTAGCTTCGAAGAACCCAAGATATTATGTTTCACCATTCATTGCATCCTGAGTAATGTAATTCATTTCTTATGCCACTCCCACTGCGCCTATAGAGATATTTCTTCCTAGCTAAGGTTACCAGCTGGAATTCTTGCATATGTTCTGATTCCACGGCATACATTAAAACCGCTATCCAGGAGAGCCTCATTCAGATATTTTGTCTTTGCGATAGTCGCTGACATTCCAGCCCATTAGGCGCCCAGCAAACTACCTAAGAAGGGGTGTATATTATGTACTTTTTTACTCTAGCCAGGCATCATCCAGCACGGCTAAACTTGAGGTTTCAATCTTGCCTAAGCTGTGCCTCTAGAGACACGAGGGCATAAATCATTCCAGTGATAGGCGCTTTCACTTCTCGATGCCTGGTCTTCATTGATGTTGCTCTTAAAAGAGCGGAAACCGATCACATTTATGGCCAGGCTGTTTGGACCAGCCTGGCATCGTAAACTAAGATTTGTCCTTGTAGATGCACCAACCTTGATATCTCATTCGACATCATTGTATGGCTCGATTGAACAATCACGTCGACTCACTGTTGCGACGGAGGCAATATTACGATTCACAGTGAATGCTGTGATGTTATAAGCGAGAGGGATGCCAATCAGGCCGGGACGATCATCCAAAGATATATTCGCTGTTAACCCTTGACCTGTCACGCATCATACATATGATCAGTACACTAAAGTATATGACTGCTGCAAACACGGTAATGTGATTAGAATTATAAGCCTACAGAAACATTTGTGTAATTAATATTGATTACTTCTCTGCTCTTATACGATTCTAGGAGGATCTGATAGACAAATGTAAAAGGAGATGACTGTGCATAAGATTATTGGGGTGATGCAACAAGGCCCCTGAGGGTTCTATACTACAGTAGGAGGGAACGGCTGCTGACTAGCACTATCTAGCTGTTTGAATTTCGTCGAGACGACAGGCACATGAAGAGGCATTGCGGAAAACATATGATGTGACGACAGATATACCAATGATGTCAAAAAGAAGGGGGGGAAAGAAAGAACAGAATGGGATCAGAAGATGCCACCACACTTGGTATTGGAAGCACTCAGACGTGAAACTTCCATAATCGCATTCGCAAATGTCTTAGGCGCCTGGTATGGTATATTCTCCCCAACATCAGGAATCTGATAATGACAGCGTGGTCCAGTGAAAAATTTCGCCGTTGCTGACCCGTTATTTGGTGTCAAAACGACACTGTTTTCGGGATCCAGGGTCACAGACGGAACGGTGATGGGAGGTTGATGGTCCAACTTATCTGCCAGGTCAACAAAGGCCGGGTCACCAGGTGCATAGAGGAGTCTGTTTCGGTAGAAATTGACCGCGATATCAACAAAGTCTGGATTGAGCAAGGAAGTGACCGTGAGGTCTAGATACTCTTCGGTGAAATTCCATCCCACGGAATTTTTCTCCCACAGCGTCTGTGTCCATTCCTTGGGGGCTTCCGCAAGACCTGCTGCCCCGCGCGGAGTGAGGAAAAGGTAGTAATACCATTTGGTGGCCTCTGAGTTGGGGTCACTGGGTTGCCAGGCTGTAGAGCGGTTCTGAATGAGGTAGCTGTTGGCTGCCACCATGCGAGTGCAGCGTTCGGGCCATAACGCTGTTGCTACATTCACGGCGACAGTGCCCCAGTCATATCCAGCACAAATTGCGGTGTCGAGATGAATGGCATCCATCAGTGCAATAATGTCGTACCCCAAAGCAGCCTGTTCGGCACTGCGCAGGGTGTCGGGATGAACAAATCGGGTTCCACCATAGCCGCGGAGGTAAGGCACAATGACTCGATAGCCCTGGTTGACAAGCAAGGGTACGACTGAAACAAAGGCATCGATTGAGTATGGAAACCCGTGGACCAGAATGACAGCTGGACCGCTAGAGGGCCCGGCTTCGTAATACTCCACGATGAGTGAGCTGGGGCTGGCAGTTGTTGCTTTCTTCAGCGGTGCAAGTCTTCCATTATTAGATGAAATCGAGTTTAGTGCCGTTGCCTGTGAGAAACAGGGCGCTAAGGCGAACAACAAGAGGAAGCTGGAGAGCAGCATAACGGATCAGGATTGAGAATTGTATTGTTGATATCAGAGAAGACCGGTGCAACAGGCAGAGCTGTATGGCTTTGAGCTACTATTTATACTGCACGCGGAAATAGTGGGTGAGAGAATGGTTCAACGTCATGAAGGATGACCCTCAGGTATTCTTGTGAAATAAGCACTAGATAGTCAATTTTGGGACGGGGGTTGTGCGCCACATTCTCAATCTCTTATGCGTCTTAGACAATTCGACGCAACATAAAGTCTATCTATATTTGCGCTGGTGTAGCGAGTGAATGGCCTGCCACATGCTCGAAATCAGTTATCCGACTTCTGTTCCAGAGAATCTCACCAATGGAAAGGAATATAACAAGATCATATCGTAGAGTAATTTTCCATGATTCAGCAATGTCAAACATGGGAAGAACATCAATCTAGGCTTCCATTGACGGCCAGTGGCAGCTCCTCGTACGGACTTCCTTGACTGATAATGCCAACTGGGAGCTTGGAAGTAATCTATCTACACATACCCGGGGTCCCTTACCAAATGGTGCTGAGGGTTAGTAGAATCTAGGCAATCAGCTTTTGTTTTTTTTTTTTGTTGCAGACGTTGAGCTTAGATGAAATCAGGCAGAAATATTCGAATCAGAACTACCTATCTAGTATCTACGTAGCTGACTGTGACGCACTTACCATCCAGCTGATCTAGTTCAGCGGGCCAGGTCCGCACCTGCATAAATCTAAGGAACCACTGCAGGGATCTGCCGAGTCCAGCGCTGTTCATTTGCACCGCTCATAATTAGTGACCCATGAAGCTGGGTTTTTGATTGATTACCATATCATTTCAGGAATATGATTGCCTCTATCCTCGCCCGTCGACACCAAGACCCTCACGCACTTGGACACATCACATAATCTTTGGCAGAGCTACTGGGGCTATAGCACAAGAAGAAGTCCTTACCAGGAGTAATTATTAGGGTGACAGCCGAATTAGCATCATCCAGAAGCTCCTAGGTGCACATGGAATGAGTAACTATGGTGAGAGATAAACACATGCACCCCACAAAGTTGCAGTGACCAGAAGATTACCCCCTGTAACATCCATGTGCCAGATGGATAAATAAATATGCAGGGGATGGCTAACTACTGGATTGCTATTTGAGGTTGAAGGCTACATCCTTATTTAAGAGCGCATTACCATGAGCACCATGAGTACTCGTGGAAACTTTCAGACGGAAAACCTGATTCCATAATGTTAATGGCAAATGATTCCGGTCAGCTGAATACATTGCACCCAGTTTGTTCTTGGGCATCGGTCCATGACGGGAATACCAAATGGTATGATGGTATCTGGTTTAATACACCAGGACGACGAGCTGATATTTCCAGCCTGGCTGGTTCACCAGCAGGCAGGCATGATTGAAGCAATCGTTACTTTCATGACCACTGAGACCTGTCAGATTTGTCTGAAGCACACCCGCAAGAGCGCTCTTGCATATAGATATGACGCCACGGCTGACTCAGTCAATAGGAAACTGGACTTGGTTAATAGCGAAGGCTGCCTGGGCGGGATTACAAGTAGGAAAGGACTCAGCAAGTTCCTTATAGTGGTCAGATTAGGAGATTTTGAGGCGACAATTGATTGGGATTGTTTCCATGGATGTCGAGAGCATGGTATCAGTTTTATTTGATCTCGTCTTTGACCGAAGGATTTATATGGAAATTTGGTTTTCATATTGGTTTGGCGGCAATCAATACCTTATCCTCTCTGCTGGTGACCTGGGGCGCATTCTATCCCTAACTTGGAGTGATGCATATATATTGTGGCATCAAGTTGGCAGTTCTCGAACCGCTCCCACCACCCGAAGACATTCACCCAGCATGGAATGTGCTCAATTAGCCACTAGCTCGCTAGTGTTTGATGCATAACTGTCATGCGTATCTCTTAGACCCAACAATAAACCATCATGAAACAGTCTTCCCAGTAATAGTTTGAGAAATCGACTGGTCCCAACCCCTCTAGTAATCATGGCCTCGCGCACAATAAAACTTATCCTTTTCTCTACCTAAGCACATACGACCACAGGGTGTGGAGAACAGGGCTTCCCGTCCGCTCAGCCGTACTTAAGCCACACGCCGGCCGGTTAGTAGTTGGGTGGGTGACCACCAGCGAATCCCGGCTGTTGTATGTTTTTAACTTTTCTTTTTGTTGCATGTTTTTGCTTGGTGTTGATCTTTTTTAAGTGCACAGAAACTTACAGTTCTACGTCAAAAGTCTCTGTACGCCTACCTTATTATCTAGGGATTACGCCATGGTATTATATAACTACTAATTATAGTTATAATATTAAATCTTATATAAATATATTATTTATTATTAAAATTATATTATAATTATTTTAAAAATAAAAATAAATTATTTATTTGTATAAAAATAAGTGATTCTAAACATCCTAATATTTATGATTTTTATACCTCTATAATTAGGTAGTTTTCTAATATTCTTATATTTTTTTTTCTTTAGATATATAGCTTAATATTATAAATATCAAATATAAAAAATTTAAACTAGGTTTATATATAAACTTATGGAGATATAAAGCTCTAAAATATATTGAAATAATAAGAAATAAGTAGATATATATCTATCTTAGTATGTAGATTACACCTTGTATTATAAAGAATATTTAGATTATAATTATATTTTAAAATTAAATATATTAAAATTAAGATATTAAATTTTATTATATATAGATATTAATTACTAATAATAAAGTCTGGCTAAACAATAAGCGTTTAAAGTAAAATAGTCTAAATCTCATACTAAATTCATACGGAAACTAATGGGCCCGACTGTATCATAGCGGGGTCCTCATGATCTTCAGCTTTGCCCAAGTTCAAAAAGGAACATCATAAGCCCTATTCCATGGCCTCGCCCCTGCTGTTATGTTCTCGACCCTTCGGTAGACGCTCTGTTATATACTTCAAGCTGAATTTGGAGTCCACCGGTAGCTAGCGGGAGATCTGATTCCTCTTCAGTCCCCAAGATCGTTGCATATCCCCCGAGGAACCAGTCCGCATCCGCTTGGATGGGCGACATTCTGAAGCAGACCTAGCGGCGATAGTATCTCGGACCTCCGATTGACCCAATGTTGCCCTCACCCGCGAGAGTAGCAGTTTCGCATACGCCGCGGCCGCGGCAGCCGCATATTCCTGCCATTTCTTGTTCTTGTGCGAATCTGCGTAGTCGCAGATGCCTCGGATAACTAGGCAGGGGAAGGTCAGCAAGACCCCTGCTGCTTCCATCTCGAAACAGAAAACGTTGTACTCCTTTGCTAGGCTGTCCCTCATACCCGCGTCTCGCACGACCTTGTTTCCGGAGGCAATCAATCCATAGTGGATTTTCGGATGAGTCGACAGTCGTTGGGATCTGTTCACCTCCCATCTCGCATCACACGTTTTGCAATCTCTGCTCTGTGTAGAGTGAATGTAGTCGGAGGCAAATAGCCTGTCGTTTTCGGCACCAGGGTGCTGGTATTCAGGGTTCCACGACGCAATCTCATCCAGATACGGCTGCAACGGTGTCGATGGAAGTTTTGGGTCGGATCGCAGGTCGCTGATGGCACACATCAGCTGCTCTGGAGCGGGCGGCAGGCATCCGTGTAGTTGAAACACCCCCTTTCCTATCGCCTTCCCAAGCTCGTAGTTCAGTACTCCTCCAGATGTACCCGAGGGTCTGCTGACGACGACGTCGCCCAGCCTGACGTCGTTTTCTGTTGACGGCGCTCCACCGCCGATACCAACGAGCAAACAGAACTTGATCTCAGGAAAAGTACGCTTCATATTCGAGGCCACTCTCGTGGCTGAGTTGGTGCCGTAGCCCCCGTCTGGTAAGCATGCGGCGACTACGTTATGCGGCCCAATTTGTCCAAGTGCATAGTAGTTAGGGTCGTTGTCAGTGATGGTTAGAGCTTCGTGTTTGCTGTCAAACAAAGCTCGCACTGCCATCAGCTCCAGGTATAATGCGCATAAAATCCCCACTTTGTAGTCTTCCGGGACAGTTTCGCGTATCCTTTCATGAAGACTGGTGATACTCAAGGCTCCAGTGTTTCTTGAACTGATACTTCCTGAGTGTGTAGCGGCGGAGGATTCATCCAATGGGCACTGCTGAGGGCCACTTACCATGCTTGCGCCGACTTTTGCGGTTGAGGATCGCACACTTTGTCCGATACCACTGTCGTCGTAGGACGGGGACAGAGAACCTTCGTCCGGCGGTTTGACTTCCTGAGCCTTTCTTGAGGGCTCTCCTGTGTCGCCCCAAAACCACCTGCGATTCCTATTCTGGCCAAAGATGACAGCGCCGCCATTGTTCAAATCAGCCGCTCGCGACATGTCCTGCAGCATATCACGAGCCATTGTGGAAGGCAACAGTACCTGCGCAAAATCGGAATGCGGCTGGTCATCTTCGCCATTGCATCGACAAGGCACAAACGATGAGTCATTGTTGTACCAGAGGATGTCATCGACTAGTTTCATGGGAATTGAGTCCGGATCGCCTTGTTTATCCATGATACTCTTCAGGTCAGACATACATGCGGCGAGATAGTACCTCCCTTTGGGCAATCTTGCCCACTGCGAGCAACCCTCTGTTGGTTTGATAATATCACCGAACCCGCGTCCACATAGGGTAACGGCGTTGAGTGAGCGGGTGAAGTCGACCCAGGATTTACCGATTGAATCAAGAATCGCCACACGAGCGCGCACAGGATCGACCTCAGCCGCCAGCTCGTGGAAGTCCCAGCCTTCTAGGTAAGCCCGGGGCACGGTGGTGCCTTGCCGTCTGCTGTTTTCCACAGCATCTTGTTGGTGGTCAATGATCTTCTCGAGAAGGTCATAGAAACGCTCCACCTGGTTTTCAAAGCGGATATAATCATCCTTCTCCTGATACACTTTCAGCGCCCGGTTTCTCGGATCCATTAGAACGTCGATGGCCGCAGCAGGCTTATGGCGATGGCGTGATTCCTGCAGTTGGTCGGGACTGAAGAGCAGATAGGATTTAAAATCATCGGCACTGGCCTGGTCCATGGCTGCCCGAACGAGGTGTAACAGAGCACTGGTCCCTTTGACCAGCCAGCCTCTTTTGTCACCTTCGTCCCAGAGCAGGACGAACCTTTGCGCGATCCACTTGAGCTTACGGATATAGCCATGCCTGGATATATGTAGCGGTATGTCCTTGTAGCCAATGCTAAATGGATGGCCACCAGATATCGTGTGTCCGCTTGAAATGTGCACTTGGTCGAGCATGCAGCCTTTAGATGTTGCCGGGAGCCTGGACGGCCGCACGTTGTAGCTGGCATCTGCTGCTCCTCCAAAGAACCGCATCTCAGAACACCAACCCAGGACATGTCGTACCTTCTCCAGTTCCGGAATGCATGTGTCAATGGGCAAGAAGGTCTCACAGTCCTGATAGGATATTCGATCACCATTTGGATGGTATATCAGATGCCATAGCACCATGTCGTTATCTTGTTTTGTGGGCACAAGCATAGTCGACCATCCTTTGAGGAGCGTCCTGCCGTTGAATGTGCTTATACGATAGGCTTGAGCGAGCCCCGCCATCATGTTAAGTGGGATCTCCAGACCAGCATCTGCTGCAAAGTCTGGCCGTCTCAGGATGGGATATCCCTCAACTATGACTGGATTTCGGAATAGATGGTGCCAACACTGGCCATTAGCAAGTGCTGGATAGCCATATTCCGCACGAATTGTATATTCGATCTTGCAAAGAAGCTCTGCTGCCCATCCAGTCTGGGATCCGTCTTCAAGTATCCAGTTCCCTTGGACAATTGGCCTGCAGTAAGCGACTCCTGTCTCGATTGGGGATACCCGCAGGGCAGCTCCCAGCCACGCAAGCAGTTGGATGGTGTCTACAATGGAATGTGCTGTGCCTAGGACCTCGACATACAACAACTTTGACGAACCTCCGCTCGATAGCTGTAGCTCTCCAATCATCTCAGTCCCGTCCAAGAGAACATCCGATCGTGGAACGCCGAGACCGCTCTGGACCAAGGCCTTGACCAGGTCGATCATTTGCTGCCCGGTTGATGGCCATGCTTGGGACAGATACCGTCCACAGGTCGCAGCCTGTGCAGCCCTGCTCGATCCCGTCAGGGTTATCGCCGTCTTAAGAGCTTCTGCTGGCTGTTATGAGTACTCTTGCATGAGGAGAAAGGCGATCGGGTCCCACCTGACGGTGCATTTTGCCTTGAACGTGTCCGCAGATTTCCTTCGGCTGATCCGCGGGTTTTGCTGAAGGCCATCAAGGAGTCTCTGGCTGATCTCCTGCATAGTGTTTTGGTCTGGCGAGACCAGCAGGCACTCTCTCTGTAAGCTTGCGGCAAGGGTCTGGAAAGCCGGCGCATTGAGAATGGCCTTTTTGTAGGCTATCAGATCTGCCGACTCGGCTATATTGTAGTTCTCATCCATGTAATTCGCGTCGTCTTCTTCGTTTCCTTCGTTTTCATCTGGAGCTTCGCGACATTCATCCGGGATTCTGTCCACATCTGTATCTACCTTACTGTCCCAAAGAGCCATGAGTTCAAGGAGTGGCATTTTCTCGCCGTATCGTCCGTCAGTGTTTGCGCCATAGGTCTCCGAGAATCGCTCTATGAGAGATGTTGTTACGTCTCTGGGAGAGGAGAGCATTAGACCTGTAAGAAGGCCTCCTCTTATGGACATCGGTGGGCATACCTTCGATGCTTGTGAATAAATACCATTACATCCCGGTGCATTTGGCTTGATGCATTGCGTCCAAACCGGAAAGCAAACCCTCTCAGGAGTTCGGGAAGCAGCTGTGATATCCTCTGCCTGGCGTCCTCGCTGGGTTGGTACGGTTGTATAACATTCGCAAGCTCTTCCGCTAGCTCTGATATGAAAATTTCCTTTCTATCAGCCGAGACCCCCGATATTTCTGAGTAGATACTCCCGAGCTCGATCGATTCGGTGGCCTTCGAGTTTTCCGAATTTACGTCGTCACTAGCTGATGGAGCCAATGGGTCGTGAGATAGGGTGAACTGGCCATTCGACACTCCCAAAGGACTTGCAAACGCTTGGGATCGCGCTTTTCTGGATCTTTCGTGTTTGGTTGATGCGTAGCCAGAATCCGCGACTGTTCCGGTTGTGAAGGATGGTGGAGTGTGGTGAACTAGGGCGCTCTCATGGGATGAATCGGGAAAATGAGGCCATTTTTCAAGGGCATTGAGGCCCAATCTGGAGTCGATGCCAAACTGGAGGTGGCGCTGGTCCAGATTGAGATATCCTTGATTGTGATATATGTTGGGATCTTTGTTAGAGTCTGAAGATGGATGTTCTTGTTGATTCGTAAGTCCTATCTCCAGCTCGGAATTCTCCTTCAGTAGTGCCAGAACAAGCAGAGCTAGCTGCACCAGGTGGTCGGCCAGATGATCACTGAGCTTCCCCCAGCTGGCGCAGATCTTTCCGCAGAACCGGCAGGGTTCCTCATCTGAAGCTCTCTGGGTTTCACAGTGACATTTTTCCACTAATTCCCACAGCCGCTTACTTTCTTCCTCATGAATGTTTTGGTCCTGTGCATCTGGCGCAAATGGGTCTTGTGGACTGATGGAACCTCCATCTTCTATGTTTGGCACCTTCCGCTTTGGCGAACGCACCTTGTGCTCCCGGACAAGATGCTGTACAAAATTGTCCTTGCGATAGCATGTGTGATGACAATCTGGAAAAGGGCAAAGCCACCATTCAAGCTTCCGGTGCCATTCATTCTCATGCCTGATCCAGTCTACTTTTCGTTTGAATGTCTTGATGTTGCTGCAGTCTGGGAAGGTACAGGTGAATGGTTGGATGTCTTCGTAGACATGCTCAGTCCAGTGCGAAGGATTGTAAAACCTCTTCACCTTGAAACATATGGGGCACTCAAACTCAGCCGGAAGTCCCTTCACGGGCGGCATGGGAACATCTAGGGGGAACTGGGCCGGGGTCACTAGTGCACCGTGCCTGGTGGTCTGAGACTGGGTAAGCACACCCTCAGATTCATGAAGCCCATTGCTTGAGGCAAGCATTACGGCTTCACCTCCCTGTGCGAAACAAAGTCTTCCCGCTGAGCAAGTCTTGTTGATAACAGCCTCGGCATGATCTATTGCCGCCTTTGTCAGCCTTTTGAAACGGTAAACCTGTTCCTTTGCAAAACGGTCGGCTAGTGCAGGCTCCAACCCAGGGTTTTGCAGCATGATGCTGACTGCGAACTCTTCCAGCAAAGGCATTTTCAGACGAGAGGCAACTGGAGATATGAATGTGAGGCCCTTGTCCTTAGCTATATCGTTGTCTTCGTGTTCAATCTGATTTGAACATGCCGGTTCGTAACTATCGGTTTGAAACCGTAGTTATCCGTCGTTAAGAACTGCGAGGAGGGCGGAGAGTATGCACTCCGAACCCACGAGGCTGAGAGAATCATGGGCTTCAAAACTACAAGGCTGAGGCTGAGAGGATCCGCACAATTAGCAAGCGCTAGCCAGTCAATGAGGGGTCGTTCATCCGTGATTCATCAGAAATAACTGGATATCCCAATCCTCGTATATGCAGGGAGGTTGATTGGACGGATGCGTGTCTGGACATCAAATCACCTAGTAAGATGACTGCATGCTTCCACTGGTGCCACATGTCCTACAGGAATTGCTATAGCCTATACAGGACGAATAGCCGCTCTTTCAAGTACACAATTGTCTCCCAGACGCTTTCTCTGGCAGAGTTTCTAACCCTTTCTCATAAGCACTGTAACGATCGACCGCGACATATCAAAAAAGAGCTCGATGCCGGGACCGTCAACCCAAATGCGAGAGCAAAGATTTTTTCCGCTCTCATGACACACCTGACGAGCGGCGCAACCCTGCAGCCGTCACTCATGAATTAACTAAGGAAGACGTGGTTCTGGACGACTAGGTTTCTTCTTATCACCCGGAAAATGCTAGAACCCTTGAGGTCCTAGGCTGGATAACTAGAGCAAACATCGCTTATCTCTGACACAATAGATACATACATAAATTGGCTGCCAGGGGTAGGGCTAAAATCTTTGACCATAGGATACCAAGCCACTTATTTCCCCGTTAAGATTTCGCTCTCCTGAGGCAACACAAAAATATTAGAGCTCTACTATATGTTGATTATAAACGGATCGACACCGTGATGTTATCTTCTCCTGATGCCACCTCTTAGGCTTATGGAACCACGTAACGCTGTACTGCAGGGTTCTGCCTTTGGCGGAATGTGCCTCTGGGGTCGACCCGCTAGAACTCACAAAGTACAATTGATTAGCTTTATAAGCTTTCCCATCCCTGGCCCCCACTGGTTCTTAATTCCGATTCTCTTCATCCTTCGCTCTGTATGTAGGGTCTTCTCACTACCACTGAAAACCGTGCATGGCTTCTTCTGCGACACCTCCGCCTGAAAGTCTCGAAGCTATCCCAACTACAGTTACAGTGACACAACACAGACACCAAAATGTCGCCAAGGAAGCACACGAGGGCCTGGACGCCTGGCTGCAGGCCCTAGGCGCCTTTCTTGTTTACACAGCAACCTGGTGAGTCGGTGCATAGGTCCCCATCATGTTCAACCTGTAGTACTCACCGTCTCTATATCATAGGGGCCTGTTGAGTGCCTATGGCTCGTATGAAAATTTCTACGAAACAACCCTGTTGTCTTCCACGCCCTCGACTACAATTTCTTGGGTCGGCACGCTACAGGGTGTCATTCTCATCTGTACGTCCTCACACTTCTAGGAGGCAAAAAGACACTACCAGGTTGAAGTAATGGAGATCCGCGCGATTAACTGGGGATCTTGATTTACAGTGGGAGGCGTCGTAACGGGGCCCATCTTTGATCGTGGATATATCAGAGAGCTCTTGATTATAGGCACAATAACCACAGTACTGGGGGTCATGATGTTGAGCCTAGCCCACGAGTACTACCAGATTCTCCTAGCACAGGGCGTTTGTGTTGGTATCGGAAGTGCAATCTTGTATGTGCCCAGCATCAGTCTCGTTGCATCGAGGTTTCAACGACGTCGCCCATTAGCCGTGTTCATTGCCACCTCTGGAACCGCAGTTGGTTGGTCCTCCATGTCTTTCCCTCTTCTTCCCATTGATATCTTCACTAACTAGGCACACATGCAGGCGGGATAATCTACCCCATCATATTCTCGACACTCCAGCCCAAGCTTGGCTTCCCATGGGCAACTCGAGTCCTTGGTTTCGTGACGCTAGGTGAACTAATTATAGCCCTAGCGATCATATTACCCAGCACCAAGAGCAAGGCTCCCCATAATGTCCGATCCATGCTGGATCCCACCGCCTTCCGCGACCCAGCGTTTATGGCCTTCTGCGCAGCTCTTTTCCTCATGTGGATTGCCTACTGGGTCCCCTTCTTTTTACTCCCAACGTTTGCCCAGTTCAAAGCCAACGCAAGCTCAAATCTAGCCTTTTACACCCTGGTCATCTGTAATGCGTCAACCATCCCGGGTCGGTTTCTGGCGGTGCCACTTTCAAACCGATGTGGGCCCGCGCTCACCATGGGCGGCTTTGCGTTGGCATCCAGTGTACTCCTCTTCAGCTGGATTGGTGTTAAATCAGTGGCTTCCACTATTGTCTGGGCTGTGCTCATTGCTTTGTTCATGGGGCCACTAGCAGTTCTATATCCAATCATTGTGCCTCATCTTTCGCCAGAAAAAGACCTCGTTGGCACAAGGATTGGTATATCATCGGCTGCGGCGGCGCTGGGGACTTTGGTTGGCTTTCCAGTCACATCTGCTTTGAATGACATTGAGACGGGGGTGTTCTGGAAAAGCCAGTGTTTGACTGGATGTTGCATGCTTGGTGGGGCTGTTCTGATGATATACGTCTTTTATAAGATGCCTACACCTTGACCATTTTGGCGCACCGGTCTTGCGGCACGGTCTTTCACTTATTTTTTCTGGGGCCTCAGACATGGTGTGTTGTTAAAGGACTGGAATAGTGAGGAGAATTTGGAGTTTGCTAAGAACGCAGCTCATGGCTCTTTTCTTGAGTCAGAAGAACTCTCAAGTTCAGGAAAGTACAGGGTTTGTTATGACCAGACTTGTCTACATCAGGCTATGTCGTGATTTGTCTACATCAGGCTATGTCGTGATTTGTCCTTGCTATGGCCATTGAATTCGAGTCTCACAAAGCTCCTACCAATCAACTACGTACAACCGGTGACCTTCCAACATGGAGCCTGGAACTGAAGTGTATGCGTGCCGAGCTCACAAATCCTAAGCAGTTTTCCTTCGATATCTTCGCAACTACCCGCAACATAGGCATAGTATTGTAGACAGCACATGTCGGGCTGAGCATCGGAATTGTACCCAAAGTCAACTTGCCGCCTTGACCCAGAGCATACATTTAATCACAAAGGACTCAGACTCGATTCAGGACCCGTAGAAAGATGTGAAAGGCATTTGGTCCTCTCGGATATGACTCCATTTTCATCAGTGAGGAAGTACCCAGCTGACTCTGAATGAATATTCACTGGGTTCTCATCATACTTATGGCCGTTGCCGAGATTACCTTCTTATAGCTCAGAAATCTAGTAACAATTCAGTACTTTGATAGTTGGAGCTGCGCCAACATTGCCGAATCCAGAAGATGCGGGAAGGGATCTGTACCTCTTCTGGCACAGGTGCTTGCTGCTGAAGAGGGACTGCCACTGGAGGTGAGATAAGGGGATTGCTAAAACAAACTGATGAACTTAGACAGCGGCGTGTGAACAGCAGCCTGGCAATATGCTGTAAGTCTTGCCTTGTCCACAATCAGTGTTGTGTTGGTAGTTATTAGTTTGAGTTGTCTGCTGCACTCCATGTATGGGACGCAGAATCCAGAAGCTGATTTGACATTATTTGCACATGTACCGTACTGACCCTAAGAACTTGCTTGGACTCTAGAGCGCCAATGAATCACTCCTTTGAGAGACAATTGCATCGCCTCTCCATCTTGAAGCCATGTGCATTGACTGTCCTCGACCACTGCTACCTAAGATATTACGAAGCACTTTGCACTTGTCTATAAGCCTTCAGGCTTGAACTGTGCTTTAAAATCTTAGCATAGTCTCATGCTAGGAGTGCTGTGCCACCTGTAATTACTAAATTTATGAACTTACTGCTGTGTTCTTATATATATTGTCTCTCTTGCCAATACTTCCCACTTTGCAATTCTGTCCAGACAAAAATTCAATTCATCTTGAGATAGATTTTACGTGAACTCGCACCTATTTTCTCCCATGGAAGAATTTCTACTCTGAATACCAAGGAAAGGCGTTGACTGGATACACTATCATGGAGCATCATCCTCAAACATAATGTTCCCCTAGCCGCCAGCCGCCACTGCACAGCAAAACAGCAAGATGATCAGCACTATAAAAAAAGAAAAGTAAAAACATACAACAGCCGGGATTCGCTGGTGGTCACCCACCCAACTACTAACCGGCCGGCGTGTGGCTTAAGTACGGCTGAGCGGACGGGAAGCCCTGTTCTCCACACCCTGTGGTCGTATGTATTGGAATCAGTAAAGAGGTAGTTTATATTGACTGTCAAAATATGAACCAGTGCAGTAGCTGCTCGAAATGAATATCTTATTATTATATGTATATTAATATATATCTAAATATCAAGCGAATATCTATATATTTGAATGGGTGGTGATTAAAAATATCCTAAAATCATAAGGAATGTCAAAGGTTGATGTGTATATATATATATCTTACCTTCACTTTCATACCAACCTCTAACAAATATCATTATTCCCTTATATCTTGACAACAACTAGATATTTTAGACTAAGATCTTATATCTAGATAGATCGCATAGTAGGCTATCTAGTGATATAATCTTTATATAGAAATTCCTAAAAATCTAGGTTTTCAGCGCTTAAAAAAACCCAATAGTTCTAACCGAAACCTGAGAGGTTTGGTAAGGGGGAAACCGGAACCGCCCTGGTTCCTTAGGAAGTAGGAACTGAACCCTCAATTCAAGTCTGAGAAGGGCGAGGCAGCCAGGTCACCAATGAGTGTCACAGGTTAATAGTGCCCTGGTATTCCGTGCCCCTCAAGAAAATTTAAACTATCGGTTATTTCAACAAGACTGTATCACTGTGTCGCGTTCCAACTGGCTTATTCTCTCACGTGCTGGATTACTAAGTCTTACTTCAGAAATGCTCCCGGATTTTTTTTTAAACCCCTGCATGGCCCATAAATTTTTTTGGATTGTGAATAAAACTCTGAAGATCCTAATACATCGCTTGTTTTCCTCCCTGGGATGGATTTACTGTCAACTTTCCCTGGGCCCCGCTCTGGGGTTCCCCCCTGCCATAGCTCCCCCATGCGGCCCACTGTGCCCTTTTGCTCTGAGCCCTTGACGAAGGGGCGCAATTTCTTGTTCATTAATGTCCAGGATGACGTGTCACAGGAGTTCGGAGTTGGAAGAGAGAAAAAGGCATTCCTTTCTAAGCTTGCTCATCAACAAAGGAAGCAAGAGTCCGTAGAGAGGCTGAAGAATACTCGACATACAAAGAAGCATCATGGGACAGCTGCTGCCGAGGAGGGCTTCAGACAGGCCCTAACAAGAAAGGGCAGATGGGCATTAGCAGGATACTTGGGCCAGGGCTATGTGGATCCCTTTAAAACCAGTGCAGTGCCTATGGCGGGTACTATGGATTCATATTTTTATCATTGTAGGCCATTCCTCATAGCCAAGGCAGAAGTCCATGCTAAACATCTTGACAGTCTGGATGCAAATAGCACCGGCTTCCATCCCCCTTAATGGGGCTCAGGAGGGTATTATATGGGCCCAGAAGTCGATTGGCTTGCCAGCTCTTCTTTATACAATCTTATTCCTAGCAGCCGGGGATATAGCAGCGCTTAATTCGTTTCACAGAGTTGCCCCACCAATCATTCTGAGATCATCCCAAGATGCTATTCGTTACCGAGTCAAAGCTATCAAATGCCTGAATCAGCTCCTTCAGAACCCTGTTACAGCAGCGGCAGAGTTGACTATACTTTGTGTGTCCATTATGCAACACTGTGAGGTATGTAATCTTTCCACATGTAACATCCGCCGCCAGCCTAAATTGGTTGCTGCGGATCCATCTTGGTCTTTGCCCAAGTTTTGTGAAACAAACATGAACTATGCTAATTTTGGACACGAATAGGCGCTTAATGCACAGCTCATGGCATCACAGACCCATACGAGAGGGCTCAATACCCTTATAAACTTAGTTGGCGGCTTAGAGGGGCTCGAACATAGCACACTTGCAGTAATTTACCAGTACAGGGTCCTCCAATCTTAAGTGATACGCGTCACTGACGATCAACAGGGGAGATATTGCGAGTGCGGTGCTTTATAATACAAAGCCCTGTTTTCCCATCTTACCCAGGTTCCGTCGCGAAGTCCTGGATGAAGCAGAGATGTTTTATGACGGTACTAGCAAATACGAATACGGGCATCCGATACCTTCTTCCCTATCCTCTCTCGGTACTCGCTTCGACAAGGCTCCCTGGCGTCCGGGGCTAGATTCCGCTATGAAGAAGATTATTGGTGTCTGCTGCCGACTCTTTGTGCATTTTGAAATGAGGACAATGCTACCCAGACTTGTCAAACCAACGGATAAGGATCTTTATATTATCCTAAAACATCATCTTCTCTCCCTTCACTACTCACCCCGAAACAACGATTTCAATGAGCCCATACGTCAGGCGCTGTTTATATACACATGGCTGCGCGTCTGGCGCTATGGAAACTTCCCAATAACGCGGTATCTTGTGGATGGCCTAAGACAAAGCTTAATTCTTAGGCTTAGATATATGCACGTTACTTCGCCAGATTTGCTGTTATGGATTCTTTTTATTGGATCTATGGCATCCCAAGGATATGAATCCCATTCTTGGTTTGTGGGTTATCTTAGGGAGATGGCGGTGCATCTTGAACTGACAGAATGGGAGAAGGCCCGATCTATATTTATAGAGTTCTTCTACACTGACCAGCCTGGGTATACTAGAGGGGAGGATCTCTGGAATGCGGTTTGGCGCCTCCCCACCGTTGTATAACTCCTAATGTGTCCAGGATCGAGTTTCGAGATACCTTCACTTTTAGGGGCACCCTAGGGCTCCATCATCAGCTCATGGCCAAATCTGCAGATAGTGGTGGAAGGACATTTTCTAACTTATAAATTTAATTCATATCACAAACAAATTTATTCCTTTAGGATGGAAGAGTCAGTGCCATTATGTGACTGTGTCTGGTTCAAACAAGTCTGTGCGCCCTGGTTGTTGCATTGACTCGCATCCTGGAACGATGAGACAGACAGATTTAATTACAACTAATAATTATCTATATATAGTCAGCAGCAGAGCACAAATAACGTAAGAGTAGATTTACATACCTGGACCGCAAAAATCGAATTTAATGCTCACTGAACTTCCTAAGGTAAGGGGTTGATTGATTGATTAGTTGGTTCCTTACTCTGTTGCGGCGCTGAGCTGGGCCATGCCGGAGGCTCCTAACAAGCAATGAAAACTGCGCGTTGTGAGTGGCCATCCTATTCAGACTGTACTGCTGTGAGTTTATATATATATACAAGACCAGAGGACAGGCCACCAAGACACACGCATATATTCCCTTCTCTTCTTCCTGTTGCAGCTGCTGCTGCTACTGCTGGCGCCACTACTGCTGCTTCAGTGGCATTGTTGTTCCCTTAGTGCTGTTGTATCCCTTGCTACTGTCTCCCACACCTATCTAGATGCCTATTCTCCTTCCCTATTTCCCATATGCGCAGCGATTAGCTTAGTTTAGAATGTCGTGATTTCCTAAGTTATAAGGGTTAGGGGAATCATAGAAGACTAATTATACCTATCTGTTTAGTAAGCCTAGTCTCATATAATTGTAAGGATCGCGAAGGTCCTTTATGTACTATAGTAAAGTTACCTTCGCAGAGGAGCCTACCTGGAGGGAGGATCCTCACAAGAGGTCATGTGAATAGTCACATGACATATAAAGATAATAACCCCACCCGCAACCACTGAACTCTGAAGTTCAGTGACAATCTCTTTGAATAAGGACACCTACATTTAAACCTATTTGCAAACATTCTTCTTTCACACTAGTTTCCAACTCTCGCGGATCATAGATCCTTATATTTTGTCACTACGCAGAACAAAGGATAAGAGAGTTAGTCCTAAGGCGCTTCTGGTGGCTAGAAGTAAAGAACTTCGTCCGCGAATACTGTGCAGCTTATGGGGTGTGCTAAGGATCGCGACAGACCTGGGGTAAGCAGCAAGGCTTACTAGAGCCTATACCTACCCCCGCGGGTATCTGGATCTAAATCACTATAGATCTAATCACAGATCTCCCCGCGAGTATTTCCACAGTAAATTTGCAAGAAGCCTTTAATGGCATCTTAGTGGTAGTGGACTGATTTAGTAAGATGGGCCATTTCATACCTATCTAAACTACCCTTAGTGGGGAGAAGTTAGCGATAACTCTTGTCTGTGAGGTCTTCTAACTTCACAGAATCCTAGAAAAGGTTATTACAGACTGGGGTTCTATCTTTGCGAAAGGTTTCTAGGTAGATTTTATATTTCATCTCCTAATTCACAAGGGGCTCTCCACAGCCTACTACCTATAGATAGATGGCTAGATAGAATGCCTGAATAGTGTGCTAGAATAGTATTTGTAAGCCTACATTAACTTTAGTCAGGAAGACTAGGTTAACTATCTCCCTATTACAGAGTTTGCCTATAATAATACATACTAGGTATTAATCAAGAATATACCTTTCTATATGGTTATAGGTGTTAACCCTTGTGTGATGGTAATAGACTCTATAAACTAACTAAAGGGTAAGGTTGCAGAGGAGTTAGTTATAAAGAGACTAACTAAGCTAGAATATACTTATAAGTATATGAAGGAGGCTCTAGCAAAGGCCTAAGCCTACTAAAAAGGATATTATAATAAGAAATATATTATGAAGATGTTTCAAGTAGGAGACTAAGTCTAGATCTCTACTAAGAATATGTTACAGATCAGACTAATCATAAAGTTAGATTAGTTAAATACTAGTCTAGCATAAATTATAGAACACATAGGTAACCTAGCCTATTATGTGAACCTACTACCAGGCCTTAAGATATATAATGTATTCCATGTCTCTATGCTCTATAAACATAAGGAGATAGAAGGAGTAAATTTATAGGAATGCTTCCTTATCTATAAAGCTATAGAAGAGGATTATAAATACTACCTAGAGGTAATCTTAGACTTGCAAGGGGATGGATAATCCACAGAGTATTATATCTAGTAGAAAGGGTATACTAAGGAAGATGATACTTAGGAGCCCATAAAAGGGCTACACCACCTACAGATTTATAAGGACTATATAAGGAACCCTATAAGGAGGGGAAATATATCTTTATTAAGAAGAAGATAAAATAATAAATAAAATAAATATAAAAATCCCTAACTCCTGAACCCACCATCATAAAGGTACCTAATGTCAAGTGTGAGTGCAATGCAGTTTATAGGGCTAGGAAGGTGGCTACTAGACCTAAGGCTGCTTAAAAGAGCAGCTCTTATAGCTACAGTAAAGATAATTATTATACTTCCTAGCCAGCCCACTAGAAATGCATGCTGCAAACACTAAGCTTGTGCTTAGGTTGCAGCAGGTGCTATACTCCTAGCTAGTAGGAGGTCTTACCCTAGCTCTAGTCACAAGGATAGCCTCACAGAGCTAGGCATGGACTCCTAGCTAACTAGGTATGCTGAAGCCACACTAGTTAATAGAGTAGAGTAGGGTCCTAGTAACCCATGCTTACTCCTGGCCTGATAGGGGTTATAATCCTATCCAGGGTGGGAGCCCTGTAACTACCACCAGATTCCCCTATGAGTGGGGGAGGAACTAGGCGTCTAGGGGTAGCTCTACCATTAGGCTGGAAGCCCAGGTGTTAATACTGCTAGTGGTGGGTGCTAGGGCATCCCAGTTGGCCCTAGGAGTGCCTACTGGAGGCAGCAGTGGCCCAAAGACAGAGGCTCCCCTTATGATAGGGGCTGGCCACACTCTTGTCAGGTTAATGAAGAAGGGGCCATAAACAACCCTGTGTAGGGGGAGGAAGGCCCCCATAGGCATAAGGGAGAGAGAGGTGGGAGGAGCCATGGTAGTAGTAGTGGCAGTGGCAGCAGTGGCGGCAGCGGCAACAGGGGTGGTGGCAGCAGGCCTAGTAGGGGCGGCGGTGGCAGGCCTGGTGGCAGGCAGTGTGGTGGCAGTAGTGGCAGTGGTGGGTGCAGGGGGGAGGGGCATAGTAGGCAGTGGCAGTAGTATAAAGGCTGCCTCCTCCTCCTTTTGCAAGGACTATTAGTAAGAATAACATAGACTTACAAGCCTTTACTTACCTCTGAGAGGTTGGAGGGGATGGGTGATAGTAGGGACATAAGGGAGGAGGTATAGGAGGATATTTTTCTAAAAATATCTCATGATATATTAACCACCTCTTACCTAAACATTATAAATCGCGGAGGGTCCCTTACCAAAACTTTTATAATGAAAACTGGGGAAAATACAGAAGATGGAGTAGAAAAGAGGTTATATACTCTATAAAAACCACTACTGCCCTAAACCCTACTCTACAGAGATTTTATATGATAAGGCTATTAAGGGATTTTTAGGAGTATCATAAGAATAAGCAACACAAACCTAAAACATAGTATAAGAAGATTTTAATAGTGATAAAGATATTATAGTTAAAGGGATCTACCTATGACTGAGCCTTTGCAAGAAGATGAATAAAACATATTTATGAAAGAAGGGGGTAGTAAACCTTTTCTATTATTTATGATTTTCCCTTTATAAAGAGGGTTTTTACTAAATAAAGGTTTTTACTGGTGCACCCTATCGCGAATAAGGAACCTTAGATAGACCTTAGAGGCTAAGGTCTTCCCAGGGGGGGGGTAGTTGTAAGGATTGTGAAGGTCCTTTATGTACTATAGTAAAGTTACCTTTGTAGAGGAGCCTACCTGGAGGGAGGATCCTCATAAGAGGTCATGTGAATAGTCATATAATATATAAAGATAATAACCCCACCCACAACCACTGAACTCTGAAGTTCAGTGACAATCTCTTTGAATAAGGACACCTACATTTAAACCTATTTGCAAACATTCTTCTTTCACACTAGTTTCCAACTCTCGCGGATCATAGATCCTTATAATAATATACTACTTAGTCTATAACTTTATAATTATTTTATAGCTTCTAGGCTAGTTTTAGCCTTTTAGGGCCTACTAGATATATTCTAGGCTAATATAAGAGGAAGTAATCCTTAGCCTATATAGCTACTGAAGATTACTTACAGAGCGTATCATTAATTATAACAGAGAAGATACTAGGGACCCTATATAAGTACTTAACTTAGGGATATATTAGAAGATGCCTATAGGTAGTATGCTAGTCTAATCCATAGAATATATAGTATCTACTAACTAGAGATTTAGCGTATATAATAGTAGATACCCCAGCTACCCTTAGGGACCTGCTGTCACTCAGCTGATAGGCTAACAAATGCGTGAATGAATAATTAAATTGAATTGATTGAATACTGGCCTAAGTGTAGCCGAGCAGATGGGAAGCCCTGTTCTCCACACCCTGTGGTCGTATGTGCTAGATAAAACACAAGAGTAGATTATATATGCTCTCTTGTTGGTCATTTAAGGTAGGATAGACGGCTATGGGTAGCTTAATAAGTGTTCTGATTTGCAATAGATATGCTATTGAAAACTAGGGCGAATAAATGTAATGAAAGCAAGCATTCAGAGCCTCGAAGTAGCCCACAGTGACCAGTGACCATTGCCTGTTACAGGGCCTGCAGTTTATCATCATACTAACATCTTATTTCAAGACTTGCAATAGGTCTAGGCGCTGCAAGCCCTTCCCTGCAAGCAACTTTTCGGCTATGTATAAAGGTCCAGGCAATGTAAGAGAAATAGAAAGATACAGATTGCTATCGATGTACTACTGAGCAGTCTTTACCCCCAAGCCGCGACATACACAAGTAGATCCATATAATGATGATACTGGAAGCGCAGATTGACAAACGCTATATAATCCCATGGATTTAGCTCGCCTTATACTGTAGGCCATGTCTATTTGTAGCGGCTTGGTGTAGCCCTTGTATCAACCTCTTGTAATCTGAGGCTACCTCTGACTGTCGCAAGCGGATTTCTCGGACAACATCAAATTTGCTCAGTTTCTGCATTATCAAGACATTATGTCCACATATTCAGCAACTTTGCCATATCCGATCTGGCAATTATCATACAGCTGATCTAGATTCCTGCAGTCTTCGTACATACAAACAACGTGAAAATATGATTTACGTATGGGGTGAAGTCTATGATTTCCCATAGTGTGATATATATCACCTAACCAGCTAATTCTTGAGCTTGCCCAGTTACATGATTCCACGCGTGCAAGTTCTCCAGGGCACAATACAGAGCAATAAGAGGATTCAAGAGCATTTCACCTGGCGGTAGTTTCGGCACAGGATATATGCTCATAATCTCCTTGACCACAAGCTGAAAAACCATACTCAAACTGAAGAATCAGATTGACATTTCCTGATAGTCAGCTGAGGAATGTCCATGACCGAGTGAGGAGAAGCCATTACAGGCATTGTCTTAGTTCTCCGATGCATAAAATATTATTTACTTTCTCGATCTCCCACATACGACCATAGGGTGTGGAGAACAGGGCTTCCCGTCCGCTCAGCCGTACTTAAGCCACACGCCGGCCGGTTAGTAGTTGGGTGGGTGACCACCAGCGAATCCCGGCTGTTGTATGTTTTTGACTTTTTGGCTTTCACCTTCTGATGACCTTTTATCTCATTCAGTCCTTATCCGGCTGGCTGAGAGTAGTCCTACAACTGTTTATGTTGCATCTTGTCTGAACTGTATGACCTCCGTACCAGCTGTGGAGAGA
This sequence comes from Aspergillus clavatus NRRL 1, assembly GCF_000002715.2. Taxonomy (NCBI): domain Eukaryota; kingdom Fungi; phylum Ascomycota; class Eurotiomycetes; order Eurotiales; family Aspergillaceae; genus Aspergillus; species Aspergillus clavatus. The sequence continues at coordinate 55,211 of NW_001517096.1, read as the reverse complement.
TAACCATATTACTTCTTCCAAGAATCAGAAAGCTGTAGCTAGAATGTGTAGGGAACTTCCGAAAGTCTAGATACAGTTTCTACTCAACTTGAACTCGAAGTGCGTTAGGTGGGGCTAAATCCCAAATATTACTACAAAATTAGCTGTGAATCTGCCTGGATAACTTTCTTCTACAGACAATATGGAAGTCTAACTTTATGGCTTACTCAAACTTGTCAATTTGGTCAAGACTAAGCCGATCCTACCATTTATTCTCTTCCTTGTCCCAAAGAAGGTTCCGAATCGCCCCATCCGCATGTACTATCCCGCAACCCAATGCCTCCCTAGTAGTATCGTCAGCTTATATTCCCATGAGTCGAATGACACCAGGGAGCGCGGGACATAGTAAAATTCAAAACAAGGACTCACAGCCACGCTGCCTTGAAAGCCTTTCTCAAAGAATGTCGCTCATGAACGGGCATCTGACCAGTGAGAAGCGAATCTGACGGATTGTGGCGTTGATGGGCAGCTCCGGTGCCGGCAAAACAACGTACGTCTCTGTCCTGTGTCTTTGTGCTTTGTGGCAAATTCAAGCTAATTCAATAGACTTCTCGATGTCCTCGCCAAGCGGAAAGACAGCGGCGAGATCCACGGATTGATCCTAATTGATGGTCGCCCACAGGGAATCAGCTTCCAGCGCATGACAGGCTACTGCGAGCAGATGGATGTGCACGAGGCCACGGCGACGGTCAAGGAGGCTCTGATTTTCTCGGCGCTGCTGCGTCAACCGGCTCATGTGCCGAGGGAAGAGAAACTGGCGTACGTTGAGCATATCATTGACTTGCTGGAATTGCGGGATATCAGTGATGCGTTGATTGGAGGTACGTTCCTTGGATCTCCCGGAGTACCAGTACTAACTGTATAGTTCCCGGTGCCGGATTGAGTATTGAACAGCGGAAAAGAGTCACGCTCGGCGTGGAATTAGTTGCCAAACCGACTCTACTTTTCCTTGATGAGCATACCAGTGGCCTGGATGGACAATCGGCGTACAACATTGTCCGGTTCCTGAGGAAGCTTGTCGACGGAGGACAGGCTGTTCTTGTAAGTTTTCACATCGACTTCATGAAAAAAGACTAATTATTAGTGTACCATCCACCAACCATCCGCCGTCCTCTTTGAAGCGTTTGACTCGTTACTGCTTCTGGCTAGGGGTGGGAAAATGGCCTATTTCGGAGAGAGTAAGTCGCTCCACGCTTTTCATGAACGTAGCTGACCCGTCCAGCCGGCAAAGACTCGCAGACCGTCCTTGACTATTTTGGCCGTAACGGCGCTCCCTGTCCTCCTGACGAGAACCCTGCTGAGCACATCGTCGAAGTCATCCAGGGCAATACAGAAAAGCCGATCGACTGGGTGCAGCTGTGGAACGAGTCGACGGAAAGACAGAGTGCTCTGGCCCAGCTCGAGGGGCTCAATCGACTGAGCAAAGCAGATCCAGAAAACGTCGAAGACACGGCCGATTTTGCCACGTCAAAATGGTTCCAGTTCACAATGGTGCTGGAACGGCTGATGGTGCAGCTATGGCGGTCGCCAGACTATGTCTGGAACAAGATCATCCTGCACGTCTTCGCAGCACTTTTCAGTGGATTCACCTTCTGGAAGATCGGAGACGGCACGTTTGCGCTGCAGCTGCGGCTCTTTGCCATTTTCAACTTCATCTTCGTGGCGCCGGGGTGCATCAACCAGATGCAGCCGTTCTTCCTGCACAACCGAGATATTTTCGAAACAAGAGAGAAGAAGGTATGCAGATGTCGAACCCTCTGGTGTTTGATTACTGACAACCACAGTCCAAAATCTACCACTGGATCGCCTTCATCGGCGCCCAGGCGGTCTCCGAGATCCCCTATCTCATCCTCTGCGCCACGCTGTACTTCGTCTGTTGGTACTTCACCGCCGGATTCCCCGTAGAGGCCAGTATCTCAGGACACATGTACCTGCAGATGATTTTCTACGAGTTCCTGTACACATCGATTGGCCAGGGGATTGCTGCGTACGCGCCAAACGAGTACTTCGCCGCCGTGATGAACCCCGTGCTCATTGGCGCAGGGCTGGTGAGTTTCTGCGGTGTAGTGGTGCCGTATACCAAGATGCAGCCGTTCTGGCGATACTGGCTGTACTACCTCGACCCGTTCACGTATCTCGTGGGTGGCTTGCTAGGTGAAGTCCTCTGGGACGTGCAGGTAACCTGCGAGCCCTCCGAGTATGTGCATTTCAACGCGCCTGCGGGCCAAACCTGTGGCGAGTATATGAGTGCGTTTCTGAGTGAGCAGCCGGGGTATTTGCTTGACGGGAATACCACTGCTTGTGCGTTCTGTCCGTACACCACTGGAGCGGACTATGCGAAGACGTTCAACTTGAATGAGAAGTACTATTCATGGAGAGATGTGAGTTCTTCTTCTGTGATGAGGTGTGCACTTGCTGACTTGTCCAGACGGGGATTACGGCGCTGTTTTGCATTTCCAGTTACGCGATGGTGTTTCTGATGATGAAGTTGAGGAGTAAGAAGACTAAGAGCGCGCGCAGTGAGTGATTCAATCGCTAGAGCAGATGAGTAGATAGACATAGACGCAGCATAGCATTTCAGGCGTTGTTTTATGGGCAGTGAGCCATCATAATGGAATTGTTCAACTTCGAGACATCGGCTTCCAATATGTCCGGTTCTAGGAGCACTCCAACCAAATCCACGGAGTATTAAGGACAGATACCACCCAAGCGTTCATTAGAACAATTCCATTCTGGTGAAGTGGAAAAAAAGTGTCTAGACGTCAAATTTCAAGCAGGAGCGATATTTCATACTTTGTCACCCCCCTCTCCCCGGAGGACAGATGGCCGCATCGCGTAATGATAGGACAGAACCTCCGCACTCCCAGTATGCATGTGGCCTGGGACGGTCCGGCAATATGATCAAGGATCTTCAATTCGGGCTCTTCATTGTTGGTATATTTGGTATATATGTCATCTAACACGCCCTTCGTGACTCGGAGATCTTTCGTCTGTAGGCAACGGAAATCGATTTGGGGACTCGCGGGGCACACAGCACTTTTATTCAAAGCACAAAGTCAAGCAGACTCAAGACCATCGAATACCTTACTCAGCTAAAAGGGTTCCAGACTATGCTGGGACTAACAAGAGGTGAAGGCCATCTCAGGTGCTCGGGCAGAGTGCTAGAGCATGAGCCATGAAAGATGGCGTTGAGCCCGGCTGAGTCAGCCTGCTGCTACGTACCCCTGAAGCCACGCGACGCGTTCTAGGTGTTTCCGCGCCAGATCCCTCCGAGATATGTACCTGTTCTACGAGATAGTCCAATTCGATACAGGAAGACTTGAGAATAGAAAGCCTCTCTGGATCTGTTACCGGAATGCACTTAGAACTCAGATGGGCAGAAAAAAAAATGTCCAGACTTCCACTTCTCAAACCAGGAGTAATATTGTATAATTCGTCACTCCCCCCCAGGATCACCAGCCGCGTTGTGACAAAGTGAGGCTAGCCAAGGCTGAACTTCACTCTGCGCTCACTGATATAGATACCAGGAGCGCAATGGAAATATATGACAGACCAAGATGGCCACAGAAATGGTGTGAAAATGGGTGTGAACTGTGGTCTGTGACAGAGCCACATAGAATAAAGTGACAGAAATGGTGCAGACCAGAACCGAACGCTGGGGGCCTCTCGGGGAATACCGCTTTCTTCGAAGTTTCGATATTACCGGGCTCAGAATCGTGGGATATTCCACTCGGCCAAAAAGGGGTCTGAACTTAAGATTGCTGCACAAGCAGTGGAACTCATGTGGCTTGGAGACATTAACTATCGAGTATACGATTGAGTCTGAGTCAGCAGTCAAGTGACCCCGGGCCTTGCAAACCACGCGAAGTGCATGTTCACGCGTCGGATCCAATCACAATGACCACCACAAGGTGCGGATTTTCGCGAGAACTTGATAGTTCCTCCAGTTTGGTAACAGCTGAGCTGGATTGAGGCTCTTGGGTTAGTCAGCTGGCAAAATGTCAGAGCTTGCAGACCATGTAGTGAACCAGGGGTCGGGCTTGCCTGTCAAAGAGGATATTAACCTGGCAGACATCTTCCCTTTGGAGTCAGAATGTGAGTTTAGTCAGTGGTGTGACCAGCTCGAAGGCGTTCTAGAGAAAAACCTTGTTGGTCAATTAGTAGACCAGAGTCTCCCCAGACCTGAAACTAATGACCCCAGCTATGGCTCATGGTGGGAGCAATCCAGAATAGTGGCCGCCTGGCTACTGCGGAATTTATCTTGGTTGCTAAATGAGACCGTCCAGCATTCAGGTTGGCTGTATTTCTTTGTAGATGAGCTCATGTCCAGCATCCACGAGGTTTTGCGGAGTGAGGAAGCCATGAGAGATGGGGTGAACCACCCATTCTAGGCTGGTGGAGCAGGCTTAGGGCCTTCTAATGTAATTGTTCTGGCTTAAATAGAAGGATGAAACTATGTGAGAGATAGATCCCACTAGAAGGGACCTGCAAATCAGAGTATAGACGACTTTGTGCATCAATGGCGCGAGAAGCAAAGTGTGGGAAAACGTTGCGCGTACTGTTTTGAATGGCATGAACCCAAGAAGTGTTATTACCTTGTTCCCGAAATGAGGCCTGTGGACTGGCAACTGTTTTTCGGACATTTGGACAGCTCCTACTAAGCCAGCTGCTGCACCACCTGGCACCAATCCTGTCCAGTACGGCAATGAAGGATCGGCCCGGCAATTTGATGACGACTCTGACAAACCAGTCGAAGCCAAGAAGAAAGATGATGAGATTTCTCTTGTGAAGACTGTCTCACAACACACGCAGTCTGTCAGACAGCCTCCTGCACCATCGGACAAAAAGTCTGGTAAGTACCTTACCAAGAGACCAGTACCAGGGTCTTCAACAAATGATGAAATTGACAGTGAGGTGGCTACCATAGGATCTGGTGTTTGGAGTTTATAGACACAGGAATAGATTCACAGGGCATAGTAGTAATGTGTACAACCATAAAGGGTCCATAATCAATGGTCCAGCACTTGGATAACGTACTCCATCACTGCCTTGTAGTGGGTTGATAATCGTGGTTGATGTATGACTTATCCCTTAAAAGTGAATGTACGACGTTGGGTCATTTTGTCGAAGGCTGTATCCAAACCGAGGATATTGAGAGCACGACCGTCATGACTATTGTTTAGAGAGATAAACGAAGTGACATTCTGCTACAGTGTTATGGACTAGACAGGCCATCTGTACATGTGTGGCTGTTCAAAAGGATGAGACTACTCATGAGACTTTCACCTTCCTGCATGCTTTGACAGTTAATCAAAGCCAGTTGTGTCAGAAGTTGCTTTGGAAGGCCATGTCTATTGTTAGTGGACTTGCAACACTAGTTGTTAGCTTTAACAGATCTGACTATATATGTATGATTATTTTTGTGACATCTTATCTGAGAAGGTATAACACATAGTAATTAAATATCATAGCAAGTCTTTTAGTTTCTGAGTGTCAATGCAAATCAAGGACCACTTATTATAGTACAAAATCTGTTGTTGGATTCTATTTATAGCCATCCAGACCTTTCTAATCTGGGTAGTCCTTTACCTGGCCATTCACTCTATCGACATGTCTCAGAATCCTATTCAACCACAGCATTCTTCTGTTATGCTAGTCACTTTACTATTTAAAGTAGATTTCCATCCCTTTAGGCATCTTCTTATCTCCAAATTCTTCCATCATCCATGCTCTTTCAATACTGATCTCTGTGTTATGATCAAGATATTTGAACACAGGCAGCAGCAGTTCTATACTCCGAGACCTGCAACTATGGAATGTTTTGTTCTTCAGTAGGACTGAAGTCATATAAAGACTTTTATACGGCGTGATCGAGGAGAACACCACGTACAAAATGTTTGAGTGATATTGGATCAGCTACTGGAAACCACAGATGACTGGTTATAGGCCACTGCCGCTTCATCAAGCTGCCCTGGCTCTGGCCTTGTTCTATACGGTCACGACTTCTCCTACGCCACTGTCTGTGTTGTGTGTGTGGTGTTTTGTATCAACCGGTCGTTGATGGCTTCTCAACAAGCTCGACTATACACTTGTGATCTGTCACCTGTGACCTGTCACCCGTCGGTTGGTCCTCTTGATGAGATGATAAATTCCTCTCCAGTGAGGATCACGACATATGGATAATTATCTGGACACTACCCGGGGATTTTTCGGCGTCTGCAGCCACTTTGACCAGATCTATCTGGCCGCGGTTGTTCACCATTCCACGACGGTGCGGTGTGCTTGCCTAATTGTCAGTAAATCTGGCTGGCCCATGTACCATTACTCAGAGGGCTGGCGCTCGAACAGATCCTCTGAACATTCGGAAGAGGTGCGAATCCATCCCTTCATGTCCGTTGCCCGCTTGTGGCGATATCTAAGTGGGATTTGTCAGCCGGATTCTGGAAGTGCCTGAATCGATATTTTGGGAGCACCACAGACACATACAAACAATAGGTGATATGAAAGAGCATGATATCACAGCAACGGAAAGTTAGATCACGGAAGAGGGAGATATCTTGACAGGTGGATTGATACAGAGATGACTGGAACTAATGGTACGGGATGGACGATTTGAGAACGCCTAAGAGCTATCGCTGAGTTGAGGAGCGCAGGACGAAAGAGGAATGGCAGATGTTCGTTCGTCTATATGAACCTGGTCCACCAATTTCGCTCCCTGTTAAGATACCACGCTGGATGAAGTGCAGGTCTTGAATACATTTGCCAACAAGGATAGGAATGAGTTAAATAGAAGTTGGTGTCTATATACGTGAATTGTTCTATCGTACTTGCTATTGCTTGAACGCTTCAGATAATAGTGTATATGCAGAGTGATAGCGGTTATGATCTCAACCGTGGAGCCTGCGGCTGTGCTCGCATATTCGAGACATCCACCAATCGGCCCAGAATCACATACTCCAGCTTCAACTTGATACTATACACAAAGGCCTTGAGGGTGACCTGGAAGGTGAAATACCCCAGATACTGCACGACGACCACGCAGACATCCAGCGTCATGATCACCACGTTGATGATGATCAGCTGCACCAGCAGTTTGTGCGCCCTTCCATCCGAATCCAACTTTAACAGTGGTATGGCCTTGTAGATGTACAGCGAAGACAGCAGGATTTCCTGCAAGGAGAAGATAACCAGCTGAATGCGCTCGATAACGCCAAACGCAGCCACGACCCCTTTTGAAAGCGGGAGCGCATTGGCCGCGATCTCCAGGGCCGTGGCGGTGGAATGCAACACCGCCCCATCCACAAGAATCAAGCATAAAATCCCACGTAGAACACGCTTGTCGTGCAGGACCAGATGCAACCGCGACCAGAGCACGAGCGATTGACCCGTGACCATGCCCGACCAGCCGAGGTCGAGGATGACCAGCTCAAGAAAGTAGTTTGTGAAGGTGATGTTGAAGAATTTGAGCATGTAGCCGAGGCCAAACGGGATGATACAGAAGGAAGCAAGGAGAAGCGACCAGAAGTAGGAACCGCGGTAGCGTTGAAAGGTGTTAAAGCAGAGCACGATCAGCTCGATCGCGTTGCACCAGGCCAACGCGATGAAGGTTGGGTAGACATATTCGGCGACGGCGGTCCTGATATGTCGATCGAGACCTACGGAGCTGATAGTGGTGGAATTGAAGGGCATGAAGCCATGGATGGAGGGGGTATGATGAGTGAGATGGAAGAAAGAGAGTGAGAAGGGAAGAAGGGAAGAAGGGAAGAAGAGGACAAGACGGAGAGAAGAAAGGAGCGAGAATGGCCGAAGCTTATCGTCAGCCAATTGCGTCATGCAAATCGATGACAAAGCACGGGGTTGACTGTATCCATTGCGATTGGCTGCAGATTGCACCACAGCCAATCAGATGCATGCAACTGATAGGCTTGTTGGGTGGACACAGACAACTTAGTCATGCCAGGAGAAGATAGGTATCTACTCAGTCTACTCCGTACTAAACATGTTATGTTCTGATCTGTGGTCAAGATGGCTTATTCCTCAAGAGCTAGGCTATCTGCCATATCCTTGCGGGCAACACTGTACGTGACTGGTTTCTGGTGAGCTCTGAATGGTCGATACTTATTGAACGCATGAAAATGTCGTTGCAGATGTTGAAGGAGACTCTAGAAGAGGAATCAGAGGAGTGATCAGAGGGACGGTCAGACGACTCCCGAGTTTTTCTAGGTGCAACCGTGTAGCCGATAGACCAGCCAGCCAGCGGGGGGTTTCCAGATCTTCGGGGAGGGCTGCCAACCAGGAGTTCTCAAGTGAGGGCAAAGATAGTAGCAGCCCTTTTCGCCATGGTCCTTCAAACAGTAGGCGCAGCGTCCTGGCTCCAATCGTGGCGTTTGGCGCCATCGTCTCACAAACTCGTCCACATTCTCGTCTCCAGGACCCTGCTGGTGGGATCGATTCCGCATGTTCGTTATCGTAGGTGCTCGGCTGCCCTGGCGTATCTAGGTGATTTGTTCCCTCTGGACAAGATGTAGGAGATGCTGTTTGGAAGATTCGCCCTCCTGTTGTTTGTTCACCATTTCAGGGCTGTGTTGATTCCAATTTTCCGCATGCAGTGCCGCAGGGGTGCCCTGTGGAAGAGCATTCTTCCACTTTGGCTATGATTCTGCTTATTTGACGACTGCAAATTGGGGTTGATTTCGGGAGCTTTCTGCTTGGAGGATTAATCCTTTGAAGCCGCGGAATTGCTGTTCAATTCAACTTCCTTAGCCTTATCAATAGCCATCCGGCAAAGGTTATGAAAGTTTCCTAGCGTTGCATTCCTTTCCCAGCCTTCAGAGAGTCTGACTTCAGTGGTTTCCACCCAGCGCGGTAGCTCCTTCCTCAGTTGGTTAAGCAGAAAGAGAGCCGCACAGTGTGGTGTTATGATGCAGTGCAGCTCATGTGAAAGTTGTACTTCCTTTCTGAAGGTGCTTACATACTGTTTAACTGTAGCGAAGCTGTCTCTCTGCATATAGATAGCCTTTTTGTATGTCACTCGAGAGTGTGAGATGCCCTGGCTGAGTATGATGCTCCGAATGGCGTCAAACATCTGATTCGCGTATGTTGTATCCTTTGGATACGCAATGATGTCCTGGGCAATGGCATCGTCGATTTGGCCTACTAGCCATGCGCTAGCCAAATAGTTCTATTTTATTCCATATCCATTGAACTGACCAACACAATCCTGACTATTGAGTAGAGTGATAACCACTATTGACATGGCGCAGCATCAAATGAGGACAGTAGACCAGCAAAATGAGAAGAACGCCAAGGCAGAGTCCTGTCTATTAAGTGAGATGTCCTAATATCAGCATGATTTATACCCAACTGCTCCATTCGCCAATCATACTGTAACTAGTGGTTTGACAGCTAAATGGTCTTCTGGAATGGCCCTATTTGTAAATATCAATAGCTAGGCATAGTAGACAATCATCCCTCATAATTCGTGACAAAGTCAACACACAGAGAACACATTAGACATTAGACATTAGATATTATGTAGGTCTTCCCTCCCATATCCATCAACCATCAACCATTACTTAACAGCCTTCCTCCGCTCGCAGTGACAAGCCCAGCAAGCCCAAGCCGTCAAGATCAGATAAACCACCCTGAAAAGTTAGTCAAATCTGTCTGCCCTTGGAGGAGAACCCCCAGGAAAACTCACACATTGATATAAACAACCACGAACCCAAATACCTCAACCCGCATGAGCAGATCCCCCCGACACCCTCGTCGACGGCAGTTATATTCTCCGCTCATGACCGGCGCCAGGACCGCAAGGCTCATGCTCGCGCCGATGGTGTTGGCCAGGAATGCAATCATATCGAACGCGATGTATACGCCTGGGTGAATCCATCCTGTCATGAGAAGACGGACTGTCAGGAGGACTAGAGACCAGAGACAGGCGTATGCAGTCTGAACGGTTAGTATCTGCGGATCAGAGATTAGAACAGGGGCGGTACCGTTCCCAGGACGATGGCGCTGATACTGCCGGCGCCGTCATCAAAGACATTTTCTCGTTCGTGTTCCTTGAGACTCCAGGCGAAGGCGATGAACCCGGCGGCGGAGGTGAGGAGGGCGGCGCCACGCAAGCCCATTATAAAGGGGTGAGTATCTTGAAAGGCCATGATTAGGTGTATCGATGATTGTTGTTGATCGTAGATGTAATGGGACAAGAGTGGATATATATATACAGTCACTGACATAGCCCTGTCAGGCGATCTGTGCTCGTCGCAGGATGCGCAGATCCCGGGCTGTACGCTGCACAGCCAAGATCCTCATCTTGGCGATTCTCTCGCCACTCGCGGGGAAGCGGACCAATTCAAACAATAGGCTACGATTATACTTTTATTTCGGTGGTCAGGCAAAAGAGGTGAGACTAACGCTGGACAATCACCACCGGCCCCCGATACTCCCTCCGCCCTTTGACCACATACATCACCAGGCTGAGAATTAACACTCCTCCAAAGATCACCACGCTCCAGTTAAAATTGTCTACCGTCACGGGTGTCTGACTCGGCCACAGCGCCCAGAACAGCGCAAACACGCAGTACATCAGCCCGATCACGTTTACCGCCAGCCCCCAGCGGCCGAGATCCCACCGTCGTGGCGGAAGGGTGTCCGGATGCCAGATCTTGCGGTAGATCACGCAGCTGATCGAGATGATGTACGTGTACATGAGCGCGGCGACGTTGAGCGAGATGATGGCATTGAAGGCCGTCAGCGAGCCGATGTTGATTAGCGAGAGCAGGCAGCTGATGATGCACGACAGCGCGATCGCGTTCACGGGAATCTTGCGGCGTTGGTCGACGGTCGCGATCCATCGTGCGAAGGGGAGGCCTTTGTCCCGGGCAAAGGCGAAGGTCTGGCGAGATGTGGAGGCGTTGAAGAGGATGTTGCTGAAGATGACCGGCAGGAGGATGATGGCCGTTAAACCGTTGACTCCGGCCACGGACGTCGCGTTCTTGAACACATAAATGAACGGGAACCCGGTCGGGTCAGATAGCGCGTCCTCAACAGAAGGGATGGCGAATAGCAGCGAAATCAGCACAACAATCGCCATGATCCCGTTGCTAAAGTACCCCCATGCGATGGCAATTGGCACGTATCGGCCGGCGTCTTTGACCTCCTCCGACATGTGCGCCGTTGCATCGGAGCCTGTCCATTGCAATCAGTTCAGTCCATTCTCAGCGCAGACGATAAACGTACTCAGGGATGCGTAAATGGCAGAAATTTGCCCGATCAGCGCGCTCAGCGCCATGCTCGACCAGCCGCCGTGGTTTGTCCACTCGGTGAAGACCGCTCGTGCCGGCTGGTGCGGCGCCATTGCCCACAGCACAATGACAATTACCGTCCAAGAGAGAATGTGCAGGATCATGAGCAAGTTGTTGAACAGCGGCATCAGATCCGCCGCGTAGACATTGAAAAAGTAGATCACGACGATCATGGCGAAGACGAACAGCGTGCCCTGCCACTGTTTCGGGCTGTAGTCCGGGTTGCGCACGCTGATGAGTCCTTGGATGATGGTGCCAGTGAGGAACGAGCCGGATGCAGAGCCAGCCTGCCATGCCAGGACGGACATCCAGCCTGCTTCTTAGTACGAGCCGATCATGGAAGAGGAGAGGGCGTACCGGTGATGTAGCTGAGGAATTTCTGGTATCGCGGCGACGCGAACTCGGAAACCCAGTGGTACTGTCCTCCAGAGGTAGGTGCCCTGAATAATCATTAGCTGCGATTGTTGATGCCAATGCAGGCGATGACTTACATCGAGGCCATCTCCGACAGCGACACAATGATGAAGCCGAAACCAACAAAGGTCCAGACATATGACCAGCACATCCCCGCAAGGCCGCCATTCTGCAACCCCTGCGTATTGGAACTGAGGCCTGTCAGTGTTGATTATCTGAAGGGACGATAGCTACGGACATGAGGATAAATTCCCACGTCGCCTGGAGAACAGACGCAAAGCTCAGCGCAGCCAACGGACGAAGATTTCGCTGTGATTTCTGGTTAGACGCGAGCGATGCAAGAGATGACAGCGCTCTACCTTCAGTTCCTGCACCTTGCCCATGCGCTGCATATCATGGTCGTCGTACACCGTTCCCGTGTTCTTCGCGACAGGAGGGCATGCTTCCACCTGAAGCTCTGCCATCACCGGCGCCTTGGACCCTGTCTGCATCCTGGCCGGTGTGTTGTGATTTGATACCATTGATGTATCAACCATTGACGGTTGGGGTGAGATAAGATCCATAGCTAGAGGGTGGAAGGGGACGAGAATAGAAAATGCAGGAAAAAAAAAGCAAGGGGGGGGGGGGGAGTGGAATGATGCTGACGAGAACAGACAAAGCATGCAAGGTGGGGGGGTTACACAAGCATGTGCTGTCGTGCTGATCGCTGGGCTTATGAACCTAATGGCTTTGCAGTTATATTGGTGTCGTATTTCTGGGCTCATTAACTTGTCGAGGAGGCGTTCGAGCGCATACTGCAGGCTGATATAGATCATCTCCACCACGGCCCATGCCCATGCTCTCTCTCTCTCTCTCCTCTTCATATTCCACTTCAGGCATGATGGAAACCTCTCGCCGCTGACGTGGTGATAAGCATAACTTGTCAGCATTCTCTTCAGAACCTTGCTAGAATTCCTCAATCTCACACAAGAAAGCACTACGTCGAAGCAAACGGTGTGTAGCGACGCCACTCAGCCTGATTCCCGGTCAGAAGACACCACGATCCCTGTATCGCTGGGATGATCATGCAGCTACGGCCGTTCTGGAAGCGCCATTCGCCAGTGGCTGTCCATTGCTCCTCTCGGCGCGCGTGAGATTCGAATTCGAACTGGCTCTGCTGAATAGGCCTATAATCCCCCGATCCATGACCCTTTAAAGCGTGTAAGACTCGCCCGACCTCCCTGGCCGGCCCATATATCGTGGCCTTGCGGCTGCTTATATCCATTTTACCATCCAGTCCTCATCATGCTTCTCGTGCATCTATTGAGAATCCGTCATGCCGATCGCCACGGCTCTGCCATCAGGTATTAATGGCCCGCCTACGGTGAATCGCGCCGATAACCACTCCGGGTTGATTGTCGTCATCACTGGGTTTTGTTTGGTGCTGGTTATTTCCTCGCTGTGTGCCCGGGCGTTTTCTTCGTATAAGCGGCATATCGTTCAGCGGGATGACTACGGGTTCGGTGCTGTGGTGGTGGTTGCGCTCGTGCAGACATCGCTCGTTCTCGCACAGGTTCACTATGGCTGGGGAACGAAGGAGGATACGATGTCGCCGAGGGAGAAAATAACTGCGCTCAAGGTAATCCGGCCCGATCGGTGTTGGTTTTCGTCGACTGACTCCAGCAGTTGGGGTACGTGGCAGATATCCTGTTCGTGCTCGGACTCGGTTTATCCAAGATCACCACGGCAGTTTTTTATCTTGCCTTGTTCAAACAGAAACTGCGCGCGCTTATCCAGAGCATTCTTATCGGCGCGATCGTCTGGTCTCTTGTGTCAATAGTGTTACTAAGCGTCCGCTGTTCGCGTCAGCCATGGGAGGATATAAGCATGCGGTGCAGCGGGATGGTATGGGATCACTCCACTGTAGAGTACCTATACTGACAGACGCAGTTCGCGCGATGGCAGGCCATCACGGCGATGGACATCATCCTCGAGAGTCTCCTGGTCCTCCACTCCGGACATGCGATATGCGGCATCAAGATCTCCAGACGGCAGAAGATCGTCGTGTTCGGCACGCTCAGCTGTCGCCTCATGTACGTCTATCTCTCTTCTGCATTGATACATATGTGCTGACCTACCAGCCTCCTTCCCCTCGCCGCCATCCACCTCCACTACATCCAGGTTCAGCTCGACTCCGTCACCCCCACGCTGGAAGGCGCCTCTGCGACCATCACTGCAGAGCTCTACCTCGCCCTCAGTGTCGTCTGCCTGGTCGCTTCGTTCATGAAGCCTGTGCTCGCAGTGTATGTCGACGAATACGGGATCGCGTATACGGACGATGTCTCGCCGGCCCAGTCCAAGTACCGCAGCCATACCTCGTCCGGCAGCGGGTCGCGTCGGCTGGGCACGGTGGACTACAACTACTGCTGGCAGCGGATGCTGGATCCGCCGCGGTCGTCAGTGGGGAATCGAATTGTCAAGACGGTGCAGATTTCGGTAAGCGATGGGCCAATAGAGCTTCCGGAGCGGCAGACGGGGGAGATATCATGATGTAAAGTAATGCATATAGATCTGGTTAGGATCGTTTGACATTGTAATACTGTGCCCAAGATCAATCCATTCCCATATATCGAGCAGGATGCGCCAAATCGTGTCGTTCGGTCTGTTTGCTCCCTTAGACCAACGTCCTGCTCGGCGCCACCCGGTTCTCCGAGCCAGATAAACGGGCGAGACGTCTCTCGCGACCGCAGCGAGACCTCTTCCACGTGCAGAAATGGACCTGTTCGAAGGCTGGGCGGTCAAGCATTCTTCATGAACTCGAGCACTCCTGACACACAGCGTCCAGGGAGAGATGGAAGAACCAAACCGGCAGGAGATGACAGCGGCACACTCCGCCTCGGATTCCTCCGCTGGTGAGCCTTTCCACCAATCAGGTTACATTTATTGAGGATAATACGTAGTACTTTCCGAAAGGGAGAGACTAATCAGTAAGATAAACGTAAACAGCCAATCAGAAGCAGCCGGCGATTGCACAATCTGGGGCAAATCCCCCACAGCCAATCACAGACTGCGGAGGTGGCCCAGCGGGGGGTTTCCCGATTGAATCCTTTGCTGGCTTAACTTCTTTTTGATCTTGAAATCCATCATGATAAGTAACGATGGCTGGACCAACACCGACATAAAGCTAGCTACCCCTGAGTTCGTCCCAGGGACTTTAGAAAAACCTTCATCGGACAATCATGGCCCAATCGAAGGCCACGGATGTCGAGGCTGTCGAGCCCGAGCAGAAAGCCTCCGTAAATGATGTAACTTCGATCCCGGACGGAGGCCTCAAGGCTTGGATCCAGGTATTCGCAGCATTCTTCGTCTACTTCAGTACATGGTATGTTATTCCTGGGATTATCAATCGATCACAATTGACAAGTCAGGGGCAATCTCAACACGTTCGGTGCGTACCAGACGTACTATGAAACCCAGGCTCTGTTCTCTGCCTCCTCGTCCACTATATCCTGGATAGGATCCGTGCAGTCGTCCTTGCTGCTGATTCTCGGCCTTGCGACCGGTCCGCTCTACGATGCCGGCTACTTTCGCGTCCTGATGCACTCTGGCGCCTTCCTCATCGTCTTCGGCACGATGATGATCAGCCTCTGCCGCGAGTACTGGCAGGTGCTCCTAGCGCAGGGATTCTGCGTGGGCATTGGAACGGGACTCGTCTTTATCCCTGGGGTCGCTATCATCTCCACGTATTTCAGCAACCGACTTGCCCTGGCTACTGGTGTTGCGGCTGCCGGGAGCGGCTTGGGTAGGCATTCGCCAGGAAAAAGTCTATATCCCAGCTAACAAGTCCTAGGCGGCATCATCTACCCCATCATCTTTCACCGGCTGATCGATCGGATCGGCTTCGGCTGGACCGTCCGCGCCATCGGCCTCGTCATCTTCGTCTCACTCCTCATCCCATTGCTCATCTTCCGCGTTCGTGTCAAGCCAGCCGGCAAGCGCAAGATCCTGGATCTCCCCGCCTTCAAAGAGCCAGCGTATACCGTGTTCGTCCTCGGCGCCATGCTCGCCTACATCACCATCAACATACCCTTTTACTACATCCAGTACTTTGCGCTCACCAAACACCTCGCCGCGGGCGACTTGCCCTTCTACCTCCTCTCCATCATCACGACGGGATCTATCTTCGGCCGTATCCTGCCGAACTACCTCGCCAATAAAATCGGCGCTTTCAACATCATCTCCATCTGCAGCATCATCTGCGGGGGCACGGTGGTTGCTCTCGTCGATATGTCCAATCTCCCCGGTGCGGTCATTGTCTCGCTTCTCTACGGCTTCTTCTCCGGCGCCGTCGTCTCCTTGCCCCCCACGTGCTTCGTCAAGCTCTCGCCGGACAGGAGCTTGATCGGTACGCGTATGGGCATGGGATACGGCGTGATGATGATCGGGAATCTGATCGGGTCGCCCGTGGCCGGTGCCATCCTGCAGGACCGCGGCTTCAATGCCATGTGGATCTTCGGGGGTGTCACCTCGATGGCGGGGGGTATAGTCATGATGATTAGTCGCTGTATCCAGGGAAAATGGGAGGTGTTTGCGAAAGTATAAACCCCAGTGACGCGTGTACATATGTATGTATATAGCTTGCGGCCAATACAGCCAGGTATATATCAATTGAGGCTGCCCATGTTGGAATACGCAATATGATTGTTCTACATCACCCGTCCAGGAAATAATGTACCCAGCGCTCCTGGAGTCCTCCATACCGGCTGACAGGGGCTCGATTGCTGCGGAGATTAAGGGAAACCCCCGCCCGCTCGCAGTCCTTCCAAAGCTTCTCGCTCAGAGCCATGACCTCTCGCTTTGGCAGCGACGTGGCCCTCGCGGAATATCCACCACCCCAGTTCCCTTCGAGCGAGATCGCCGTGAGATTCGGAAACCTGTCGCGCGCCGCAACCAAACGCCTCAACTCACTGATAGCGACGCAGAATTGCGGCCCGTCCAGATCCGAAAGCGACAGATGCTCAATTGACGCCGGCAGCAGGCGTTTCAAGCCAATCACCACCTTCTCGGTATCGTAATCCGCCACGACGAACCGGCGCATTCGCAAATGGACGTGCTTCAGCTTCTTGAAAGACCTCAGGCTGCCGAACCAGTCAGTCATCCAGTCGTTACAGTCATCTCCATCTTCTTGGTAGTAGTGGTCGAGGTGCAGGCTTTCCAGCGTCCTCCTCGCCCGCTCCAGGAACTGGCTGAAGCGGTTGTACTGCATGTTCGGGAAGTGGAAGCTGTAGCTGTGGAGGTAGGTGCCGTACGATCGCCGCTGAAGATGTCGGAAGGTCTTGAGGTTCTTGCACGCCTTGATGAAGGTATGGAACGCGCGGGCGGAATGTGCTTGCTCGAGCTCGATGTGCTCAACCGAGGATGTACCCAGGGGTACCATCATGCTGAACCTGTTGGGCCATCGATCGTCCATGTCGCAGAGCCGCGACCCTCGAAATTTCCGCATAGTTTCGAATCGAAAGAACGGCGCCACTTTCTCCAGCGGGTAAGGCTCGAGCTCCTCGTAGGGACTTTTGATCGAGGTCTCGCGCAGCCGGGTGAATAGAAGACGACTAGAGAACGCGCCTCTCCGCAACGCGGCACGGTTCAATAACCGCGAGGAAAATACGGAGCTGGGGGAGCCCCATTCCATCTCCAGGTATTCGATGTTGGGCACGCAGCAGAGCAAGACTGCCAACCATGCATCGCTGCTCATCTCGTCTGGGTCCGTGTTTGCAGACAAGGCAGCCACCCATTCGTTCTTTTCCGCTGGACAAGAACTCAGTTCCTTCACAGTTTCCATGACAAATGGGCTCAGGGCCCGGACAGCAGATGGTCTCTCGTCGTGGTCTTGGTGCAAGTGAGCTTGGAGTTTGTTGAAGCTGAGGCGTTGCACTCTTTGCGCATATTTCGGCTTCTGGAAGAGCGTGTTTACCAATGTGGACAAGGACACCGTGCAGTAATGTTTAATATCAATGGATCTGTAGGCCTGGTGAATTGTGATCCTGTGCAACTGATGGGAGCATCGTGCTAGATTCACCACGTCCGAGCCGTTCTCGAGCGATTCGGCTATTAGCAAGACTATTTCTGCAGGGAGCCCAGCGAGCATGACGGAAGTCTTCGAGTAGTTGCACACATGAGAGAAAGAAAGAAAGAAAGAAAGTCCATCGTGAAAAAAAAAAGTTGAAGTGTAGATGTCGCACTATTCTGCTTGCAGTAAGCCGGTGTTGATGCAGTTCAATATGAGGTATCACATTGCTTGTATCTCTCCAATTGGGTGTTGTCTAGGAGATGGAAAAAGTACCACCAGATGATGAGGCAGTGAGAGGATTTGCTGAAATGAATCTGTGGTCATTGATCGATTGAGTGCTATCCTTATGACTGAACGTATCGACTGGGGTTCCGAATACATTCGATATTGCTTAAGGCTCCCCCGGAACCCACGACTTGGGCACAACTCATCAGCGTTTGACCTCCGTGGCCCCGGTAAATGCATAGATATATAGAAAAACTGAATTGTTATGGTGAGGAGATTAAACTCTACGATGAATGAACGTGGAGATGATTGTGACCATTATATTGGCAGTTGTTTCAGTAGTACAACCCTTTTCAGGCAGCCAATCAAGATGAATCGCCAACGCAGTTAGAGAAAAATATCCAAGTTCGTTGAGGTGCTCAGCACGATCTTATCCAGCATCGAATCCATTGACTCCCAAGCATATGTTTCCTTTTAAGCTGGCCATAGCTTCTCAACAATCTCACTCAGCAGACGGACAACCATCCGAGGCGCTCAAAGTAACATCATCGATAAAGACATGCCCAGTATTTGACGAATCCTCGAAAGTACAACTAGCAATAATGTTCAGGAACTCCCTCGAGAGCTTCGGCCGGTATTGACCAGTGACCAATGTCCATTCACCGGAGTCATACAGGGTGTCGGAAGCAATGAACCCGGTAGTCGCGTTGAGACCCGCATATGCATAGAAGGAACAGTAATTCGCGGCCAGTGCTGACGATTGGACATGCATGGTGAAGGTGTAGTCAAGCCTGGGATCGAGGTTCTTGACAACCTGCGAGATGGTAATGCCTCGATTTCCAACCGCGGTTTCGAGGTCCCTGCGGCGTGTTACTGAAGGAGATCGGTGAGATGGAATTCCAAGCCCCTTACAGATAGTAATCCCCGCTATATGCCTGGGTACCATTGCTGACCTTCGCCATATTAACAGCGGATGTGATCCATGGCTGCAAAGTCCCCGTTTCGAAGGAGGGATTTGACAGAAGGTTGCAGGAGCTCCCGAGTGCCATTGTGCATTCAGTCAGCTGAAAGTGAGATGAAGATGTTCATCAAAATGGGGAAGAGCTGTCTGCCTATTTATAATCCTATAATCCTGCAAAGTGAGACATGCTGCCTGGAGGATATTGGGCCACCCATCAGCAAACGGGAAAACCCGCATCAATCACCACATCGAGCTATGGTGCTCACGCTAAGTCGACCGTAATCACTAATCAAGCAGGGAATAAACCGAGCATCGCGGTGATACATTCGAGGTGAATTATCCGGATTCACACATGATTATGTCAGAGCTGTGAAGGGTTGATCTTGCCCATTCATTCCACCGAGCACAGAGACACAGGAGTTGTTCAGTAGGATGATTATCATCTCTCGCTTCCTGGAACATAGTGGTAAGCGTAGATGGTCCGTCTCCATTAAGGAAAACGGCCAGGGTTTAATGTTTGAGGTCGAGTCGTCTATGCAGTCAGCCCATAGCTTCTTCATCTCCTTGGTCCTTCGACAGTCAGAGCCATGAGAGTAAGGGAATCATTCGACCTGTTGAAGCGGACATTCTTCTAGCAATGAGTTTCTGATTTGCACTCTCCCTGAGCTTATGGACATCATCACATATCTGCCCTTGGACATCGAGTGCTGGATCCATGAGTGACAGTCTTTTTAAACAAGCGCGGCGCAGGGAGTCCAGGAACAGACGATGGAATCCACGCCCTTATTTTCTGCACATTGTGACTTGAAACCACAATACAGAGTAGTGTGGCTTGTAAGTCCACATTCCTCGTCTGTTTCCGTCTGTGTCGTGTGGCACGTCACGTGGGACGATGCATCCCATGCGGCTTCACTCGAGAAGGGTCAGATTGCCAGTGGTGTTGAATCCTTCTCTGAGCTGCGCAGCCTCGCTAAAGAGCAAGTCGATCTTAATATCGGCGTAATCCGACCTTTGAATGGTCCAGATATACTCCATACTCTTTGTGGATCTATCGGTGGACGTTCGATGAACTTTAGCTTTAGGCTTGCTGTTCACAGCGTGGTTGGAATGTGCGGGGGTCCATGCCACGAGGCATTCGCCATGTTGCACTGACAGCATCATCCACTCCAGTGTAGTAACATCATCGCCGATTGCGGAATTCCAGCCTTGGGAGCTGACCCCGGTCGGTCATGAGGACTAGAGACCCAGATAGTCTTCCACAACAATTCTGAATTCATATGTCCGAGAATTGTCTCGATCCGCTCAGGCCACTCTATGCCCGATTTCTTGGCCTCCACCCGAGTGCATCATTTGCGATGATCTTGGGCACAGTACTGCTTGGCCTCCGCCGTCCTTCCCACCATGACTGGTTGCTCCGGTCTGGGCGCCAAGCATGCCGAGCTTATTCCCACGCCGATCATCCCTCCACAAGACTGCGGGCTGTGGACAAAGCAAAGTCTATATGGCATACTCATGATGCTGTGAGACTTCCCTGAGACTCAATTGACAGACTGGGATATCACTGCGCTCTCAGCGTGCCTTACCTTGGAGATATCATCGATTGGTGAGATTGCGGAGTCATCACTCAGCCTTGTACTCCGTAGACTGCCTGATAACGACTGGAAGAGTGCATGGACTTCTGACTGCCTTGGCACAGTCATGACTTTAATCGAGCCGCTCTAGTATTACATCCTTGGGTTTCAACCGTTCAATCAGGGTAATTCCACCCTGGTCCGTTCAACAGGGCAATCCCCGCTTCGCATAAGGCGTTGCCTCATCACCGCACTAGGGACGCCGGCCGCCAGCCATCTACGCCATCTGTGTCTTTGTTCTAACCCCACTGCTCTTGGCCTGAGATGCATGCGGCCCTGTTTGAGGCTGGAGTGAAGGTTACCGAGTCAGCGCAAGAAATGATCTTGCCAGGAGCAAATCAAGATCCCTGTCAGGAAGCAAGAAAGATGCCGGGGAGTACTCAGCCATAAAAGGCTGTTGTCGACTCCTCCGGGGACATTTCCCCAGAGTTTCCTGTCACAAGTTCACAACCTCTCATTTGTGCGGTATTTCCCCCCAACTTTACCCACTATACCCACCCGACCCCCGGCCGCCGTCAGTGATCTGCCACCATGGGGGAGAAGAGTTCTGACCCAGAGGCTCCCACCCTCTCCCACCATGAATCATCCAATTCCATCGAGAAACATGACGCCGCCGACGCAGTAACTGCTCGGGAGTGGGCTCGCGATGGGTCCGAGCCCAAAACCACCAACACCAAACTCAAGAATCCGCTGGCAGGGTTGAGTCGCGAGGAACTGCTCAGCGATGTCGAGGCTTTTGCTCGGGAGAAGCACCTCGAACATATCCTCGATGACCTTAGGAAAGGTGCACTCGTTGCCCGAGACCCTCGAGGGTTTGAGCAGATGGACGATCTGTCAGAGGGCGAGAAAGAGCTCCTCCGTCGGGAGAAGACTCATCGCTGGAATCAGCCGTTCATGATGTACTTCATGACCAGTATGTTGCCTTCTCACAGCTCATGCCTTGTCTAAATATGCATCAGTTCTCTGTGCTGGATCTGCAATTGTGCAAGGAATGGATCAAACGGCTGTCAACGGCGCGCAAGAGTATACCTATCCGCAATCCATCCTTCCTGCACGATACTGATAAGAACAGATTTTACTTTGCTGAGTTCAATGTCACCGACACTTGGCTTCAAGGCCTTCTTAACGGCGCACCCTACCTCTGCTCCGCGCTCATCGGATGCTGGACCACGGCACCTCTGAATCGCTGGTTCGGGCGTCGCGGCTGTATTTTCATCTCGTGTTTCATTTCCTTCGCCGCCTCGTTCTGGATGGCAGCCGCTCACACCTGGTGGAATTTATTGTTGGGACGGTTTCTCCTTGGTTTCGCGGTGGGTGCCAAATCCACCACCACCCCAGTCTACGGTGCCGAGTGCGCTCCCGCGAACATCCGTGGTGCTCTGGTCATGATGTGGCAGATGTGGACCGCGTTTGGAATTATGTTGGGCTACATTGCGTCAGTTGCGTTTATGGATGTGTCGCACTCCACCATTCCTGGCTTCAACTGGAGATTGATGCTGGGCTCGACTGCGATCCCGTAAGTCAGCCATTGAGTGTTGTTCACAACTGCTGACGATTTTAGACCCTTCTTCGTGTGCATGCAGGTTTATTTCTGCCCCGAATCACCCAGGTGGTACATGATGCGCGACCGGTACGAGGACGCTTTCAACGCACTCTGTCGGTTCCGTCCCTCTTCATTCCAAGCAGCTCGAGATCTGTATTACATCCACTCGGCATTGAAGATCGAAGAGAAACTCCGCGAGGGCAAGAACCTCCTTGGTGAGATGTTCACCATCCCCCGGAACCGACGTGCGGCTCAGTCGTCCTTCTTCGTCATGTTCATGCAGCAGGTTAGTCGAAGTCCTCAGATACTCCAGGCTTTGACACTCGTTGACTCTTACAGTTCTGTGGCGTCAATGCCATCATGTACTATTCCTCGTCAATGTTCCGAGAAGCAGGCCTCAGCACGCGTATGGCCCTTGTCACGTCTCTGGGCTGTGGCATCACCAACTGGATCTTCGCTCTCCCCGCAGTGTATACCATCGACACTTTCGGTCGACGGAATCTGCTGTTGACGACCTTTCCTCTGATGTGTCTGTTCCTGCTGTTCACGGGGTTCTCATTCTACATCCCGGACTTGACGCCTCGCACGGCCTGCGTGGCAACGGGCATCTACCTCTTCATGGTCGTCTACTCACCCGGCGAGGGGCCAGTGCCGTTCACGTACTCCGCTGAAGCATTTGTAAGACCCTCGCCCTCTCATTTTTGATAAGTACTGACCAGCGAAGCCGTTATACATCCGAGACCTCGGCATGTCCTTCGCCACAGCCACCACCTGGGGCTTCAACTTCATCGTCTCCCTGACCTGGCCGTCACTGAACAAAGCCTTTACTCCGACCGGTGCCTTTGGCTGGTACGCGGCATGGAACTTCTTCGGTTGGATCTTCTGCTACTTCTGCCTGCCGGAAACCAAGGCCCTGTCCCTCGAGGAGCTGGACCAGGTCTTTTCCGTCCCGACGACCAAGCATGTTAACCACTACCGGGCGATGTTACCGTGGTACGCGAAGAAGTATCTTCTCCGACAGGATGTGCCACCCCAGAAACAACTTTATGATTACGAATAGTCAGAGGCGAGAATGGGAATGACCACGGTGCAGTTGTGGACATTGTGCCTGGAGATATATTCCTGCAGGATGTGTGCATCTCAACTACGTGCTTTTCTAATCGGCTCTTCCTAATGAAAACTTCACCTCCAAACTACCTTGCTGACTGAGTACATCATAACCTGTTCCCATAGTCGATGCTTTTCGAAGCACTACTCCATCTGTCATCTGTCATAATTCACAAGTTCATAGCCTTCCTTTCTTGTGCCTGAATGAATTAAATTTTAAGCACTGCATGAGATCTGCAGTAGAACGCCTCTGATTGGCTTCAAAGCGCCAACCGAGGCCCGCTTCCATGAACTTTAATCGCATAAATCGCCCCTTTAGGCTAAAAAATTCTGTCCAGCCAATCATATTGCGGCGTGTCTTTCGCAAGCCTGGGGTGACCTCTCTCTCCCATTGGCCAACGATTCCCGTGGTTCTCCAGTCGTCTTTTGCCTCAGGCTCTCGACTCTCTCGGCATTAGGTAACACATAAGTACAATTTCCACGGGGAGCGTCACGATCAGATGGAACACACAGAGCGATTTGGGCCGAGGACGCCGCTTGGCTGTCAGGCTTTGAGTCATATCTATCGCCATCTGACTATCGGTCCGTTCGAATTCAACGTGGTTACTGACCTGAATCTTGACTTCATCTTGATTCCGTGATTGCAGCGTAGTAAGAGTTTATCATATCGCGTTGGAACACGGCTCCTTACCGCGTCGCATGAACGGCATCTCGAGGACAGAGCTCTCCTGCCGCTTAAGAATTTTCGTGTCTCCACTCGTCCGCCGCTGAACGGTACATAGCTGCCCACGCCTGTCCTCTGTCACCACTTGCCTGTCGTCATTGGGTTCGATGCTCAAAACATCAGGGTCCCCTCATGGTGCGGATGCGGATTTCGTGCATCCGCAGGGTGTCTCCGATAGCGATCATGACTTTGAGAAGCAGCAGGATGTCCAGCCGGAGTATCAGGATGCGTTTGGCGATGAGGAGCATGCCGAGGTTAAGTACAAGACCTTGAGCTGGTGGTGAGTTTGGCAACTTCTATTTGGAATTCACTTCACTGACTGGACTAGGCAATGTGGTTTCCGTGAGTGGCCTGCATGGAATGAAGCTGGTGGAGTGCTAATGAAGTAGTCATGGTTGCCGAGACGGTGTCTCTGGGCATCCTGTCGTTGCCAGCGGTCGTTGCTGCTCTTGGACTGGTCCCGTGAGTAACCTCGATAACAACTTGTCAATGTGATACTCACTGTGACCGCTAGTGCCATTATTTTGATGATAGGCCTGGGCTTGATGTCCACCTATACCGGCTACACCATCGGTCAGTTCAAATGGCGCTATCCGCACATCCACAGCATGGCGGACGCCGGCGAGGTGCTACTGGGTGCTTTCGGCCGGGAACTCTTCGGCACGGGCCAGCTGCTGCTCGTCGTCTTCATCATGGCGAGCCATATCTTGACCTTTGCCGTCGCGATGAACAACATCACTGAGCACGGAACTTGTTCTATCGTCTTTAGCGTCGTGGGACTGGCCATTTCGTTCGTGTTGTGTTTGCCCCGAACGCTCTCCAAGGTGTCTTTCCTTTCGGTTGCGTGTGCGTTGCAGCTCACTACCTTCCTACGTTGTGACTTTGTTGCTAATCCTCCGCAGCATTTATTAGCGTCTTTTCGGCCGTCATGATCGTCATGATTTCGGTGGGTATCCAGCGTCCGTGGAAAGGAAGCCTCAATGCTACGGTTGATACCAGTCTGTACAAGGCTTTCCTCGCCGTCTGTAACATCGTGTTCTCCTTCTGTATGTCCCACTCTCTTTTTGTTCTGTAGACATCCACTGACCCCAGCAGCCGGCCACGTTGCCTTCTTTGGATTTATGGCGGAACTCAAAAACCCCCGTGACTATCCCAAGTCCCTCTTCCTGCTGCAAGGACTCGACACCTGTCTGTACATCGTCGCTGCCGTGGTCATCTATTGCTACACCGGTGACGGTGTGACATCTCCTGCGCTGGGCTCCGCTAGTCCTGTTGTCCGGAAGGTGGCGTACGGCGTCGCCTTGCCGACGGTAAGTTCTCCCTTCGTCTGTCCGAACCATATCTGATAGTGTGACAGATTATCATCGGCGGTGTGGTCAACGGCCATGTCGCGGCCAAATACATATACGTGCGGCTGTGGCGGCACAGCGACCGCATGCACAAGCGTGATCTCGTGTCGGCAGGATCGTGGGTGCTGATCGGACTGGTGACTTGGATCATCGCTTGGATTATCGCCGAGGCGATTCCCGTGTTCAATAACCTGCTGAGTTTGGTGGTATGTTTCATCAAGCCACATTTGTCGCAAACATTGCTAATACACGATAGGCGTCGCTCTTTGCAAGCTGGTTCACTTGTAGGTTTTCTACGACCTGTCCTTGTATCGAAATTCTCGGACTAACTGACTGTTGCAGACGGATTCAGCGCCCTCTTCTGGCTGCATCTCAATAAGGGCCGGTACTTCTCGACCCCCATGAAGACCACGTTGACCATTTTCAATGTCTTCATTATCGGCATTGCAGCCTGCATTGTATGTTTGTCTACCCAAGTATAGGATCATCGCTAATTGTTATAGTGCGGTCTGGGTCTCTACGTATCCGGAAAAGCCCTACACGACGATCCCGGGAGCGCGAGTTTCTCGTGCGCGAACAATGCCTAAACATCCTTCATAGACTTGCATTTAAGCTTGTATAGCCAGCTACTTGTACAGAACATAGAAATCGTTTGTCATGTATCATATCAATTCATGTGTCATCGCTTGGAGGTGACTTCACCGCTACGTTCCCTACAGACCCGGGTGTTGCTGCTACAGGACCGGGTTGTGCCACAGAAACAGGGGCTACACTTTCCGAACCTGGAGAACTTGCGCCAAAGGCCGCTCTCGGACTCGGACCGAGGGTGGCACTCTGCACAGGTGCGGCTATACGAACGGGGGTAGCAATGAAACCAGGCGGTGGATGCAGACCCGGCGGTGCACTGTAGACCGGTGGGATCAGGCCGGGTGCATTCTGTGTCGGCGTTGCGATTGTCGGCTGGACCACCATCAACGCCCATTGGAACTGCGGTTTCAGCCGGTTCCGGATCGTCTCCAAGGATTCCCGTCGTAGGCTCTGCGTGCGCTCATCCAGCTCCTTGATCCAGCTTTCGATCGCTTCCTCCCGCGCCTCCGCTGGCCACCTCGCCGTCAACGACTCTAGCTCATGGTATTTCCGATGTAGTCCGTCTAGCACCTCCCGGATGTGTTCCCCCCGCAGCGCCGCCGCCCGGCTGGCCTGCTCATCCCGCTCCGTTGGCTCCTTCCGCTCAGGCGGCATCGACTTGCGCCGCGTCTGCGACTGTCGCGCATTGTGGATGTCCTTCAGAGTCAACCCACTCCCGCCCGCCGCCAGCAGCGTATCCATATTCCCGTTCCCTGTACTCTTGAGAATCTGCGCGATCTCACTCGGCTTGTACCCCTTGGACACCTCCTTGGCCGCCAGCTCCCGCACCCCGGAGGTGACCTTATGTTCCAGCGCCGCGTACTCGTGGTTGTGGGCCTCCCCAAGCCGCGAGAAGGTGATCATCGCGCCCTCGGTGACCGCCTTAACGCGGCAGGGACACGCGACCGGCGCGCGGACCGTGCGCTTGCGCTTGCGCTCCTCCGGAGCGATCCGCGATTGATGTGCTGTCTTGCGCCATAATCGGCACCAGTAATATTCGATAGTGCGACCGTTGCTCTGCCGGGTCTGGTTGCGCACGTAGATGTTGTCGAGGAAGCGCCAGGCGGCGTTGAATTCGGAGAGGGACATGGTCACGGGCGCGTCGAGGGTGAAGAACTTGGAGCGAAGCGTCTGAATATTGAAGGGGAGATCGAGGAGGTTTGACGGAGGAGGCGGCGCGGCATTGAGCCCATCCGAGGCCATAGTGGGCGAATGTGACATGGTGGAATGTGGTGTTGACGATTTTCCTCTCGTGGTGTGTGTTGCCGATTTGCGTATCTCGCGATGGTGCCTGGTGCCAAATCGGGACTAGCAGTCACGTGGTGTGTGGTCCCTCTCGGCGGCCTGAACTCCCAGGCATCCCCGGGTCTTATCCTAAGGCAGCGCTCAGGCTGCAAGAAAGAGTCAGGCACGTGTTAGCGTCACATGTCCTTTCTTGCCAGGAATATCAGGCATTGACTCAGGCACCGTTCAGGCAGCAACAACGCAGCAATGGCCCAACGCAGGCCATTAATGGTTTGGCGCCATCATCCTCAGGCTGCATCAACAAGGTACACGCAGCGCTAACCATCAACACTTCCTCACACCAACCACATCCCAGTCCATCACGAGCATGTCTCATTGAAGAAACGCTCTTGAAGATCTGAGGTATTATCAATCACGGATTATAGAGTCGGCTATTCATGCTCTCATCTCCTTAGGAAATGTCTACGGTCACACGCGGCCGTCAGTGCCTCTAAGCTTCAACCTTGAGTCTCGACCATCCCATGATACCAGGTCTCCCATGTTATGCTGGCGCAATCGGTCACGATCGATCGTGTGCTACAGAAGAGGCTCTGATTGTTTGATCGGTTGACTGATTCTGTGACCATGACATTGTGTTGCTGCAAAGTGTATGCAAGCTGCGGCATCTCGACGGAAGTTGCGGGATTTTCCAACATCTTCGTTGGAAGGAGTAGAAGCGATCGGTACTCAGGTGCAGGGAAAAAATCTGCGATTGTCAAGTCTCCAGTAAGTCCGCGATTGCAAAGCATCCGAATCATCTACCTCCGCAAGTCCGACCCCGGCAGTTCAACCCACCACCCCCCAATTTCCCAAACGAGATGAGATGCAGCACTGCTGAAACAATAGTTGACGCCCTGCATCTGCACCTCAGTCGGGACTGTATTGCTGTTCGTTGAATTCCCCAACAATGTGACACATCATGTACAGCTCTCGGCCCGCTCCTCACTACCAGGCTACCAGCTTCCATTCTCTGCGGGAATTTTCTTTTGTGAGAACACCAAAGCCATTGTCCGGCCAAAGAGAGGAACCAGTACCTCTGAGAGAGATTACGATCGTCTCTCCATACTTTGCTGAATGCCGGCATTGGGGGCCGCCGGTGTAATGTTGCGGGCGCATGATATGGACTGTAGAGTGTGATGAAAAGGAAGACTTTGCATGACGGCGACAAGGATAGGGCCCTACCCTCAGAATTCAACAACCTGGACTGAAAGTTTCAAACACCCTGGGTCT
The DNA here is from genome assembly GCF_000002715.2 of Aspergillus clavatus NRRL 1. Classification (NCBI taxonomy): domain Eukaryota; kingdom Fungi; phylum Ascomycota; class Eurotiomycetes; order Eurotiales; family Aspergillaceae; genus Aspergillus; species Aspergillus clavatus. Next base: position 26,722 of record NW_001517096.1, on the reverse strand, counting down.
TTGCTTCTTCCATTTTTTCGAAGCATCTTTCACTGTGCTCTCTCTTTCGCAATGTGCGTTCAATGCGTTGTTTGGCGATGGAGAACTCTCTGTTTGAGAGAGTGAAACCAAGCCTGGCGACACCACGAGTCGTTTAGAGCGCTTGAAGCCCAGCAACATCACCATAAGAAGTTGCTCGGTCCGAACTTGCCAATATCAGACGGCATGGGCTGGTTACGACTCAACAGACTTTAGTTATTTTCATCTTCCCATGGGCTAATTCATGACTTCGACTAATGAGCCTCTCTCTGAAATGCAGATGACTGTCGTTGCAACACAGCATCGTGGAGGCGGATTCGAGGGCTTCCGTTCGGATGGTACAAATAGGAAATCGACCACGTCTGAATGACTTGATTATCAGGATCAGCTAGCACGAGTATCTGTAAGGTTTTCCTCTTTACTAAAATGCACAACATTGCTAACACGGGAACTGAATTTGCAGACATTTATTGTTGATATGCAAGCAACCCTCGACGTCTTGCCATAGTAAACACTAAACATGAGCAACTGTTCCCCCTCCGCCGCTGGAATGACCATCCGTGGCTGTAGTTTCCTTGACTTCAGGGCATTGATGGCTTAAGGCCCATATCCTCTTCTCCTTTATTCTATTCCCATAGCTCTCCGATCAGTGGCGGGGCACTCTTCATGCTTCATACGTCCCAGCGATAATCATCATGGTATAAAATTCCGACGGATCAGCCGGGATGACAGGCTGTAGTGCTCAATAGCCGTAGCTGACCTCGCCAATTCATTGGTCCCTGAGAACAACAATGCCCTATTCGATAGTCCTCAGTGCACCCATCTTTAATCGAGACATCTCATACACAGAACACACTGTGATTTCAGTGAAATGGGATGGAAGCCCCGATTTTCTGACGGGACGTCTTCTTCAATTCTTCCTCTCCCGTCCTTACTGCCGTAGTAATTGCACTTGAGCCCTCCGTTATGTTGTACCATGCCACAGCTATCTGGTATGACTTTGAAGGGTCACATTCCCAGACTGCTCTTAGCCAACTAAAGCTATTTACAGTGAGTGTTTATACGTCTTTCTGCCACTGGAGATTACCAAGAAATATCATTATGAGTAGTAGGGTAGCAGGGAGGCCGTACCAGCCGGATCTTCTACGCAAATATGCATCCTCAAAGCATTTATGCTATACCAATTTGTCAGGATGTAAAACCATTGGTATGGGATACTTTCCCCCCCACCACCATGTTTTTCAATGCCGCGGAATATGACATCGAGATATATCAGAAAGTTCGCTGGGACTATGCGTCCAACGGAACTTCATCTTATAAACATGCAGATATTCATTCTCATATTCTTTACAATCAGTCCAACTATGTACTGAACCCTTTAACAATAACAAGAAAAAAAAAAAAAAAACCTCTATCCCTGGTATGCAGACTTATGCCACGCTTGGACTTCATCTGCGAAATCGCCCTCATTTGGGTCCATCCACCGTCTTCTTGACCGATATCTGGACCGTCCAGTGTCCTCTGCATGCTTCGATGCCAATCGCCTAGCGACCTCATTGGCCTCGAACAGAGTCACCAACCGCCGCTTCGCAGAAACACCCTCCGAGCTCTTGCAGCAGAAATCGTAGATCTTCCGCTTTAGCGTAGGAGCCTGGTCGTTCTCCATGACAAAGCTATCCGGTTTGCGGCGAACAAGGCTCTCGCTGTATCGATCTCTGCTCCAGGAACTGAATAGGTTGTGGTTGGATCGTTCGTGATTCGGAGGGTTGGAGGTCACCTCGGCGACCCAGGCGGCTTCGGCAAGTTCCGCTGGTGTCGTTCCAGATGCGTTCTCACGATGAAGAAGGTCTGGTCGGCGCTTGACCAGCAACTCGAGCGTCTGCGGCACCCCGCATCGTACAGCATCGTGGATCACAGTGTTTCCAGCTCCATCGAGAACCTCTAGATGCTTCTGCCCAGTTGGCTGTGCAAAGTCCAGGATAATCTTGAGCGCCTTCATCTGGTTGCCTGACTCCTGTACGATATGTGCGCCATATGTTGGGTACGTAAGACCCTGAACCATCCACTGCGCTAAAGGCGTTAGAGCGCCAGGGTCCTGAGAGGATCTCTCCTGAAGCAAAGAGGGGACCAGGGAGTTATCAATCAATCCGAGAATCTTCGGAAGGGCCTTCACTTTCTCATCACTTGGATGAGTAGCGTTGTTCAGCGTTAAATGGAGGATATTGTTGCCCTTCTTGTCACGGGCAGTCTGATCGGCTCCAGCCTCAATCAGGATCTTGGCAAAGGCATAACGTTGCAGCGAGAAGGCAAGGGCCAATGGCGTGTATCCTTCGATGGATTTGACCTCCATGCAGTGAGGAACAGTCTTGACGAGATACCGGACCAATTGCTCCGATTCGTCTGTTGGCTTGGAGAGAACAGCGCAGTGAAGGACAAGGTCACCTAGGAACGTCAATGTCAATAATCCAAGACTGCAGCCCACATGAGAACTTACGTCGGCATTCCAACCAGCTTGTAATTGACCGCTCAATGCCCTTATTCCCCATAGCGAGCCTCTTGAGACGTTTGTCGTGCTTGAACGCCTCAGCAAACTCTGCATAGTATCGACCAGGCGCTGTTCCCAAGAACCATTCCACTGCATCAACGTTCCCTTGGCGTGCAGCAACCAGGAGAGGCGGGTGCACCTCCCGAGGCTGGGTAGGGGTGATGCCGCGACCCGCAGCCGCCCAATCTGCGCGCTTCTTGCCGTGGATGGACAAGCCTTGGTAGAATTTGGGCTTCTCCTTGACCTCAGCCCCGCTCTGCTCCGCGAGCTTGTCCAGCGGAAGGCCAGCTCCCGTCCGCTTGATGAGCTCCTTCAAACAGCGAAGACGTCCAAGCTGCATAGCCATGGTAAAGTCCCACTCCTTTGCTTCGAAAATGGACTGGTCAGAGCTATTCGACCCCTTCATGGACAGTTCACGTCCGAGGTCTAAAATGAAATCTAAAAGTTCAACATCATCCTTCCAGATGGCGTACTGGATCAAAGTGTGAAACTTGGCGTCCTCTGGAACTGGTGAAGGGAGGAAAAATGACAGATAGCAGTTGTCTTGAAGGATGGAAAGGGGTGAGATTTTGCTCTCCACTTGCGTTTTGACCTCACCGATGTTGTCGATGGTGAAACGATCATCGAGGACGTGCTTCTCAATACCAATCTCTTCACGATCCCCTTCATCTATGTCGGAAGACTCGCAGCAGGAATCGTTGTCCTCGTCGCTTTCCGTTCGCATCCTATACCGCACGTTGTCTTCTTTCTCCTCGGGCTTATACTGGACCTCGGCAATCGCGATGATGGCCCTTGCGACATCGAGATGTCCCTTTATAATGGCCAGGTGGAACGGACAGAAGTCTCGGTGGTCCTTTGTCGCAATTTCCAGCGGTGGTGACTTGTTCTCTGGGCCCCACATTCCCATGGTCAAGGTCTTGACGGTCTTAAGATCTCCACGCCACGCTGCCTCGAATCTGAAAATAGTTAGTACAACGGAAGTGAAGTCTGATCAGAAGCAATCACATAGGGAACTTACAACTGGATGTAACCTTCTCTCGTAGCTTCGTTGAGATCCGGTCTCTTAAAGTCAACTGTCACCTTGAATTGGGGTGGCTTGATGCTGAAAGACGAGCTGCGATGGCGATCGCTGGTGTTCATCTTGATGTCTGGATACATTTCTCCAAAAGTCTTGGCTTCTCGAGCAATCAATTCCGCCTCAAGGATCTCAAACTCCTCCAGCAGCGCCTTCACGGCAATCTTCTTCTCCTCGACGCCGCAAGGTGCCTGATCCTTCTGAAGGCGCTCCTCGTATGCCTTCTGATCCGCCTTGTACCGCTCGCGGGCGGCGTCGAGGGCACCTCTGGCCATCCACATCTGATATGTATCCTGCTCGAATGACGAGAGATAGTGCTCATCATCTTGCTCCAAAGGCTTTGGTGGTTCCAAGTTGGAGGTCTCAGGCTTGTACTCCCGGAGGTCTTTCAGTTTCTGTCGCACGCAATCCAACAGCGACTCTCCCTTCAGATTGGACCTGGCATAATCGTCATCCCTGACCCGGTACGCATCCGGGGACATTGTGTTGGGGTCGGCGCCTCGTGCAAGCAATGCCTGGGCAATCGAGGGTTGGTCCTTCATGACGGCCATGATGATGGGTTGAGCGACGTGTGTATTGAAATTCTTCTTCACCTGATCGGAGGTATTATTGCGGATTCCTTCCAAATTATCTTGCGCCACCTTGATAAATTCGTCAAAATCAATTGTTGGGCTTGCGTTGGCCTCGAGCAGCTTCAACGCCCCGATGACGTTGCCAGCCTTGATGGCGGTTATCAAAGAAGTTTCGGCAGAGGGATTCCATCGCCAACCGCCAGTCGAAATGTAGTTGATGGTCCGTTCAACAGCAGGATGGTCATGCTCGAGATACAGGTCGAGAAGCTCTGTATACTTTGGAGACCCAGCAATGTAAGTTACCGATGTTTTCTTCTCGATGTCAGCTTGGGCGGGAGAGGCTCCGAGTTGCAATAGCTTCGAAGTCATCGCCTTGGCTTGCTCCATGGGCAATTGAAGAGCTAGAACGAGCGTTAAGATAGCAGCCCGTGGAGTGTTGTTGTATCCGTGTAGTAGCTTGATTGGCAGCAAAACATCGGCGCCGAACGAGGATACCAGCTCCTCAACGGCAGCAGCGTGGCCGTTCACAATGGCAAGATGGAGCGGGGAAGCATGATTATCCCAGGCAATCACGTTGATGTCGTAGATATCAGGCTCCTGCTCGTTCGTGTCGTCGGGTACAGATTCGCTCGCGGCGTCCTTTGTGTCGCTTTTGACCTTGACGAAAGAACCAGTAGCGAAGGAACGATCATCAGCCTCACTCTCGGGATGATGGCTGATAAGCTCTCCATCATCCTTGTTGTCGGATGTGTCCTTTGAATCATTCGACGAGGCTTCCTTCCGAGCTTTCTCTTTCTTGGCCTCTTCCTCCTCCTCATTCTGTTCGCTCTTCGTCAGCAATGTCTTGATCATGTCGACACTGCCCCGTGCAGCTGCGAGGTGCAGGGCTGTGCGCCCATCCGCCAAACGGGCAACCAGCCGGGCTCCTTGATCCACCAGACACTGCACAATCTCTGGGGTTGAGGTCATGACTGCCAGATGGAGGGCAGTGCGGCCGGTGAAATCACGACGGTTCACATCGTGTCCTTGCGCCAGCCACTCCTGCACGCCCTCCAGATCATGGTCCACAATCGCCTGACAAAGACCGGCAGTATTTCCGACATAGGCCATTTCTGTTTTTCGTTAGCAAGCAGGCTCCACCAAGAGACCGAGAACGTACCAGTCCAATCCGTCTCCGTGATGGGGTTGAAACTGCCGATCTCCTGACGGCCCGCATTATCCCTGAGGAACGAAATCCTGCCCGAGACGTAGATCTTGCTCTCCTCCTCGGCCAATTCCTTCTCTTCAGGAGTGACAGGTACAGGACAGAAGCCACAGCAGTCCTCGACCACATCGTCAAAATGTCCGAAAAATGCCGGGTGCCGATGCAGATTGACCTCCCGATCCTTGGGCTTATTCCACTCCGCATTCAGAAGCAAATCCTTTGTGTACAGGAGTCGCTCGATCTTCCGAGCATGAAATTTTTCCCCGTATGGAATGGTCTGGGAACTGTTCAGCGATGTAATCCCTCAAGGCTGCGATTTGCACGTACAAAAGTGTGGTAATCTGACACATCCTGCTCATCATCCCAATCGGGAACCTCGTCGTCCCAGTCGTTTTTGATGTTTCCCCGAAGCTGCCTCGCCGGCCAATTCCGCGTAGGGACTGGTCTACCGCGCTCACGTCGTCTTTTATCAATGTAAGCATCACGGTCGGAAGGCTTGGGGAGCTTCTCCAAAACCAAAAGACGGGCGAGGCCAACGGTTCGAGTGAAACTGCGTTCGAAGATTGTCTGTCTTCATCAGTCTAGCCCGCACCGCGGCATGCGAAGGAAGAAAGTTACCGGATCGATTTGCGAACGGTCCAGCATGGGCCAGAAGACCTCGAATCCCCTACGAGCGTATTTAGACAGCCGGTTCTCGTATGAAGGCGACCGCCTCGTGAGATCGACCTGGTTGATTTGAGTGACAAAGGCACCAACAGCACGCGGAGCCATGTACACCTGTTGACCATCATAGGCTGCACAGGAGCAGTCCACATCGAATCCGGTCAGGATCTCCGCAATGGATTTGTAGATGCGAAGGACGATCTGAACATGGCGTGTGGGATACTGCGACACGATGGTGATGGCGTTCTTCGTGCGAATGGTCGATGTTTCGGACAGGATGGAGTCCTTGATCCGGGTTTCTATCTGCTTGATCTTCTCAATGGCCTGTTCTTCTGTCAGTCCGTACAGAAACAGGTCAACGTCCGACGCCGGGGCAAATTTTTCATGATAGAATTCGCGTAGGCCACGTTTGGAGTCACGGTACTCTTCCGGAACGGGTACAAGGGAGGTGGTCACGGCACTGCCCGCCGCGACAACATTACTCCAGTCGAGGTCGCTCAACGAGCTCTCAGAGAACAAATTGAAGTTTGTTTGGAATTCTTTCAGGGTCGAGACCACTGCGGGGGAGCCATTGGGTCTCCGGTCTTCGTTCTTCAGAGGCATCATGAACTTGGCCTTGAGTTCCTCGGACTCCGCGGTCAGATCCCGCGCTCGGATCTGGAGATCTGCCTCACCATTGCGATCGAACAAAGGGACGTTGTTGAGAAGATTCTCGGCGACTGCTGGATGCGATGGTTGCTGGGCATAAATCTTGCGTAGCACTGCATCATATTGGTTGTAGGGATGTACGAGGTCCTGAATGGGGGCTTGTGGATGGGACTTGACATGATTGATAAAGTTTGAATGCTTCACTGGGACTGCGGGGAGAGTGTATGATTCAGCCATGTTGACACTAGACACTAACGATCGGAAAGAGACGACTGAAGGGAAAGTTGGCCGGAATTGGTGTAACTTGACGGAGAGATGATTAAAGAACGCTTCATCGTGGGCGGACCAGCCTCTTGTACTGTGCCATCACAATGATGGTGGAGGTGGAAGCGAACACGAGGGTCTTGAGACACCAGGCAGCTTCCCCTTTGTGGTGTGTTTGATGCCTGGGACATTCCCTGATCAGGAAATGAGCTTTCAGGCACCTGCTCGCTGCCTGGAATGACTACTTCTTATTGGTCAATTTGGGACCCGCAACCATGGGCGACTCAACTACCGTAACCTTATTAACAGACTGTCAGCCAATCACAGTGCGGCAATCGCAGCTGGTGCCTGATCCCTGATGGCCTCAGGCACCATCACTCTGTCACATGATGGACTGAAGACCTTCCATGTGGCAGGCTGCGAATCTTCGTGCGATTGACTGGGATGTTGAAGGTTCAAGTTATTCTCGGAGCTTGAGAGCTTCCCTCCGCTGGGACTGCGATCTCATACTGTGATGAGTGTGCATTTCCCAGTGGACGCATTACGCGGACTTGAAACCTTAAATACGAAAGCGTTGTCAATGGTCTGGGGTGAAGCGCGGAGTGAAAGCGATTCAAGAGTAGCATGAACAAGACTATCGTCTTTACTGAAGCTTCCAATCATTACGCGGGAGATTCATCCATGTGGACAACAAGACGTTTTTCTCCGATTTCTGTCGCAGCAGATGACTGACAATGTCAACACCGAGGCTCCGAGCACCTGGGTGTTCTCCAGATTAGTTGGAAAATGGGAGCTTTCTCGGGACAATTCAGTAGCGTCGTGCTCCGCAATAGATCCATTATACACGTCGAGAGAATCAGGGGCAACTTGCAGTTGTTGTAGGTTTTGAACTGAACCACCCGAATTCCCAACTCGAAACTTCCTGTCGCACCAGCTGCTTCGAAGCCAGGATGCCTTTCCCTCCAACACATCAGTAGTATTCGCACAATTAAAAACGCAATCGGACGGAGAATGACAAGGAAATTTTTCTGTTACTAAATTTAGGACATATGAAGATCGAAATTATTTTCCGTCGTTGGACAGCTCAACTGAGACTGCGGGAGTCGGAGTCAATTCGTGAACAATGTTGTCGGAAACGGATTATACTAAACTAGAAACGTCTTACTGTCAGTTGAGTCGCAGACCTTAATGCAATGTCCTTCGAAGAAGGATATCAGCGACAGGTTACGCGAGTCGCTTGACGATCGTAACCCCTCAGAGCAAGCCTGCAACTGGATGCGACAAGACAATAGCCTGAGTGGACGGACCATGAAATAGCATGGGAAGTATCGCTTGGCACCTCTACGCTGATAATGTCACTCATGTCAGTCTTAACACAGCGAGAGTGGAAGACAAATTCGTGGTATATCATGAATCGTACATGAATTTCCTTTCTCGGTGTCCGGTCTTGGCAGACCAAGTGGCAATGTGTCGATCCTCCTACCAAGAACGCCAAGGCCCCGCCCAGTGCTGCGCTTTCACAAGGAATTCCCAAGCCTGCTCAAGCACTTCCACACACCGGGCGTTGCGACAGCCACATTGCTTCGGTCTATCAAGTTCAACAGCAATCCAAGAACCTGATGACTTGACGGCTCCCGTTTGGTCTTTGGCTCTCCTAGGCCACAGTGTTGACCCATCGTCATCACTTAACAGGAATTCCCCGACGGAAGCACTAAACTCGACAAACGAACAATCTAGCTTTTCATTTGGAAATGAGTACAATTGCAGGACATTGAGGAAGCCTGTATGGAATAGTAACACCGTTCAATATCTCGTGAGAGCCCCAGCAGCCAAGGACCGTAACATCGCATGACTGTCGCAAATGGATAGCCCCGCTGTAATGGGGTCAACAGAAAGAGCACAACCTGAGAGATCTCAGGTAACGGGGAAAAGCTGGGGGTTCAGGAACATTTCGTAGACCACATAACGCGGTGGCTTTACCCGCACCGTTATTCTAGACTCGTTCCGACTGCTCAAAGCCTCAAAGGTCACGCTCGGTTTACTAACTTGGTGATGACGCGCTTCTGTCAGTGGGGTCACTACTCCTTTCCGAATTGCTCGGCCAATTCTAGGGTCTGCTTGGCCATGACATCAGTGACTCGGGTCGCTTTCCTGTTTCAAAATTGTTAGCGAGAAGTCCAGTCTAAGATCTGGGCATATATGTGCCCAGGTCTTGGCTTAATGGTCAAGACTCGCGGACCATACCCATGCAAGGGGATCTCCAGTCTGAGCGTCCTTTCGTCGACTAATTCATCTCCATGAGATATTCCCATTTGTGGTTCCACTGACCCTGTTGCTCCATCATGCCACTGCCAATACGACTCAAAATCTCTCACTGTTCGAGCTTCCCGCCAGATTTGTCAACAGGCCTCATCCGCTCTATGCGTCAGAACTCCGAATAACACGGACATTCTTGTGGAGACTGGCTCTCTCCACATGTAACATCGATATGCTTGTGGGGTGCGGGAACAAGGTATAAAGGACCTCAATGTCCCTTGGAGGTCTTCGTCCTGATGTCTCTCTTGAGGATTGGCTACACACACTTGGCAGAGTAGAAGGCATCCATCATGTCTTCCGTTCCAACTTTTGCCGGCATGTCTGGCCTGAAGCTAATGTGGTCTGTTACAACATGTGCAACCATGGGGTTCTTGCTCTTCGGCTATGACCGTATGTCCTCCCAACTAAGGGACAAATAACTGGTTTCCAAGCTGACATGCGATGCTCACAGAGGGTGTGATGAGCAGTATCATTGACGCTGATCCGTTCAACAATGTTTTCACGGCAACGAAAGGCAACTCGACCATGCAGGGTGTCGTCACAGCGATCTATGAGCTTGGTTAGTGAACTCGAGCACCGAGTCTGCCCAGGCACATTTATGCTAACTAGGTAATTAGGCTGTCTCGCAGGTGCTTTGTTCATTTTAGCATGCGGTGATTGGCTCGGCCGTCGGTGGTCCATTATGCTGGGTGCCACGGTTATGATTATCGGGGTCATCATGCAGGTCACCTCGTACCCCGGTCATGTCCCTCTTGCTCAGTTCTGTATCGGACGAGTCGTGACAGGAATTGGAAACGGCATGAACACTTCCACGATTCCGACCTACCAAGCAGAATGCTCCCGAACATCAAATAGAGGTCTCCTGATCTGCATCGAGGGAGGAACAGTCGCAATCGGCACCTTGATTTCCTACTGGGTCGACTTCGGTGCTTCATACGGACCTCCTGATCTTACCTGGCGATTCCCCATTGCGTTTCAATGTGTCTTCGGCCTGTTCATCATCATTGGTCTGTGGTTTTTGCCCGAATCTCCACGATGGCTATTCGCTCGTGAGCGCTACGAAGAAGGTGAGCGGGTGATTGCCGCGCTGATGGGCAAGGGGACTGCCCACCGCGATGTTCAGTTGCAGAAGACCCTGATATTGGACTCCCTCCGAGCGTATGTTTCCTTGTTCCCATATGTTCTGCTTTCAGATACTGATTTGTTGTAGCTCCGGCCAAGCAAGCAAATCAACTCCAATGTCGGCGGTTTTCACTGGTGGCAAAACTCAGCATTTCCGCCGCATGCTGTTGGGTTCGTCCTCCCAATTCTTTCAGCAGATTGGCGGCTGCAACGCTGTCATCTACTATCTCCCCGTTCTGTTCGAGAAATCTTTGAATCAGACCGAGTTCATGGCTATGATTCTCGGTGGGGTCAACATGATTGTATACTCAAACTTTGCAATGACGTCATGATTTTTGATTGAACGCGTGGGACGACGCAAACTGTTCCTCATCGGGTCGTTTGGGCAGAGCCTTTCCATGATCATCACGTTTGCCTGTTTGATCCCAGACACCGAGCAAGCAGCGAAGGGTGCGGCGGTTGGTCTATTCACCTACATCGCGTAAGTGTTTCTTCGTTCCTAATATGGTTAACTTGGTTGAAACTAACGTCCATGAATCAGCACATTCGGTGCCACATGGCTTCCTCTTCCCTGGTTGTATCCCGCGGAGATCTCCCCAATCAAGACCCGTGCCAAGGCCAACGCCATCTCGACATGTACAAACTGGCTCTTCAACTTCTTGATCGTCATGGTTACCCCGATCATGATCCGAGACATCGGCTGGGGCACGTACTTGTTCTTCGGTGTGATCAACGCCTGCTTCATTCCAGTGATTTACTTCTTCTATCCCGAGACGGCGGGCCGCTCATTGGAAGAAATCGACTTAATCTTCGCCAAGGGATACCTGGAGAACATGAGCTACGTGCGCGCCGCAAAGGAATTGCCGCGCTTGTCGGACGAAGAGATCGAAAGAGTGGCCTTTCAATACGGGTTCGGTTCGGTCGAGCAGGAAGCAAGAAACACTGCGGGGGATAGCGAGAGTACTGACTCCAGCGTGGTAAGGACTGGCAATGTTGAGAAAAATTGATCAAACGGATAAAGACATTAGCCTCGTTCCAGTGAGCAACCTAACTATCTCTGTCCATGTGTTTGGACTTTGCCAGCTTGATGGCATCATTTTGATGACTAGAATTCTGTACATAAATGTTTTAGAGTTCAGATAGACCTTCTGCTTGATGGTTAAGTTTAATGATACCCCATATAATTTGAATTTATCCATATAATCATGGCAATTGCTTAGATTGTGTGTATAGTCATGTCTGTCTGCCTCCCAAAACCATTGTTTGAAGCCACAATAGATCGCCTAGATGAAGTTCACCTGGTTTTCACGATGGTTGAGTTTAGTCAATAACGCCCAACTTCGTTTTAGTATTCCTCTTCGCCATGGCTCTTGAAAGTAATACATTCGCTCCATCGGCACTCCCAATCCTTCATTGTCTGACCGATCTAAGGAAGGACCTCATTCCCCTTCCAATCCCAACATCGCCCCCTCCCATCCCCTGGACCCGGCGACATCTCTGTAATAACCCGGATGAGTCTCTCCGCCGCCTCGTCAGGCTCCAACATGTCTCGACCGCCCCAGTACTCCTGAGTAAAGTCGGTTCGCACCGTGCCGGGATGCAAGGCTATAGCGATTGCTCTTTCTTGACTCCTCGTACGCAAGTGAAGATCGAACGTCTTCGCTAGTTGAAAGACTGCGGCCTTACTGGCACGATAGGAATACCATCCGCCCGTGCGGTTGTCTGAGATGGATCCCACTCGAGCTGCCATCATGGCGTAGATTGCGTGGGACGGAAGCTTTATCGACGCGCCCCCCGAAAGAGACTCTGTGACTGCAAACCCTGCCTGGGATTTCGTCGGGAGAAACGGGGAGAGATGCTTCATCAGTAGTAATTGGCCAAGGGTGTTGACCTGGAAGCTGTGCCAGGCGTTGGACGCGTTGATCTGTCCTGGTGATTTCTCCACATGGAGGACACCGGGAACCGTCAGAGCGAGACGAAGCGACGTCTTGGCTAAGAGCTTTCGAAGCTCGGCAGTCATCGACTCGATGCTCGATTCATCTGGAACAATCAGTATTCGATCAATACTTCGAAGGAGCTTGGATTTACCAGTAACGTCAACAGGGAAGACCTCTAGTCTCTTTTGTACATTCTTGGAAGCATCTAGCCCATCCATAAGACGTTGCCTGACCTCATCACATCCCTTTCGTGCTGTCGCGACGACGGGGATGTTTGTCTTAGACAGGAGCCATCGGGCAAGTGAAAATCCCAGGCCTCGTGAAGCCGGAGTCACAAGGGCAAACCCGAGATTAGAATTTGTCATGATGGGTGTGGCAGTGAAAGCGGGGAGGATAACTGTTTTATAAGAGATTGAAAAGAATTGTCGGAGAAGCCAGGGTCAAGTAATCCCAACCAAAGCGGATCCCATAGCAAGGGGTGGGTGATCGATCGAGATCGAACATCGACCCAGTGATGATTACGTCATGTCAAGGAGCTTGCGACTCTTGCATTCGAGGCAGATAGTATGCAGCAATCACACTCCTAGAGCGTATATATTAGGAGGTCTGCGGACCTGAATTGATTGATTGATGAATTCCTTACTCCGTTTCGGCACCGAGCTGGGCCACGCCGGAGGCTCCTAATGAGCAGTACTAACTGCAGCATCATGAGCAGCCATCCTATTCGGACTGTACTGCTGCACGGGTATATATATATACAAGGTTGGGGGACAGGGCACCTAGACACATACGTACTTCCTTCCTTCCTTTCTCCTGTGTTTCCGCACCTATCTAGGTGCCGCCCCCTCCCCCCACGCTGTCCCTGCCCATTTCAGATAGATCCACGGGTTCCCAAGCCGTGAGGGTCGGGGGTGCGCCAGCGACGTGTGGTCGCCAGTTGGCGCCTGGTATAGCAGATATCTGCTGGTCAGGGCCACGTGCGCCAGCGCCTCCCACTGGGAGTGTACAGTATGAGAAAATATAGTGAAAATAGAAAGTCAACCGTCGTCCGCGGGTGCCCTAAGTCAGGCGTCGCTGGGGGCGCCTAGCTTGAGCCAGCCCGGCTGGGTGGCATCCACCAGGTACGTCAGACAACCAGTGTTTAACATAAACTGCGCGGCGCGTCTGGCGTTCCTTGCCTCCGCCAAGGCCACTGTCATGTCGCAGGGGAGCCCATCTGTCCACGTCTGCCGGTGTAGGTCATCGTATTGGGTGCAGTTGAATAACACATGGTGGATTGTCTCGGGAGCCCGTCCGCATGGGCATGTCGCGTCATCGGTCCGGTTGATCCACCACGGGGTTTAGTAGGTCGAGGAGTTCGATAGCGATCTGGATTAGATACTGTCCAGTCGTCTATCGGGGGTTCACTAGTGTGCGGAGGGCCCCTTGGTTGTCAAAGTATATTTCAATGCGTTTCCATGGTGGCGGTCCGGCCTGCATGGCCTCATAGGCCGCCTTAATGGCGCCATCCGGTATCAGCTCATAGCGGATAAGGCGTAGGGCAAGGACCAGCCCCGCGATTTCTGCGACGGCCACGTTGTGTTCATTTGTCCCGCCTAGATACTGTTTGTAGCGGATTGGTTGGTCCAGGCATACCGCCGCCGTTCCAACATGGCCGTCAATGCCTGATCCGTCGGTGTAGATCCGGATTGCTTCTGGGTACGCCACCGCGTGAATCTGATGGTGGAGAAGACAGAGTTCTTTGGACTCGTCGATATTGATTTCCGGGGGCACCATGGCGGCACCGCCCATGGAATTCGTGTTTCTATGTCGCGTGGGTCGATGCCAATGGCAAGTTCAACCTCTTCCTCAGCGGACTCCATTGGCGTGTGGAATAGTGGATTTCGGTGATGCTGGCGGCGGGCCAGCATGTGCGTTCAGTAGGCTGGTGTTGTGGCCGTGCGGAGGAGTGTCTGAATGCGTCTTTGTCGGAGGAGGAGGGACATCAGGACCATGTGTAGTTCTGCATTGAATGCTTCCCCGCTGACGGTGCGGAACGCGCCACTGATTAGTTTCCCAGCGCGGCGTTGAATGCGGTTTAGTGTCTTGACCTGCTGGCTGTGGCGCATCTTCTGGCCGCGGATCGGCAGCGCATACCAGGCCGAGGCAGCGTAGAGCGCGACAGGGGCGATGCATGCTGTGTATATATATCGTAGGTCCGCCAGCTTCAGCCCCACTTAGACCCGCCCAGCGCGCTGATTGCCTGCATGATTGATTGATTGATTGATTGATTTGTTCCTTACTCCGTTGCGGCGCCGAGCTGGGCAATGCCGGAGGCTCTTAGTGAGCAGCAGTCACACGTCGCTAGTGGCCATCCTATTCGGACCATACCACCGCGAATATCTATATATTTACATGGGAGGACAGGACGCCTAGACCAGTATATATCCCTCAACCCCTCAACCCCCAGTCCAGCCGTAGAAGCCGCTGTTGCTGCCGCTGCCCCAGCCCATGCCGTCGTTCCCTCAGTACCGTCATCCGTCTTTCCCTGTCGTTGTCGTCAATCCCTCGATGTAGTTTTATCCCTCAGCATTCATCCACCACCTAGGCGCCTGTCTCCCTACCCCTGCCCCACTGTGTGACCGCCGGTTCAGTTCGGAATCGTGAGTTCCCAAGCCACGAGGGTTGAGAGGGTGATGGCTCCATACGGTTGCCAGTTGGCAGCCCGATGCAGCGCGCTCATGTGCGTTGGTCGGGGCCGTGGACGCCAGCACCCCCCGCTGGGAGTGAAAATGTGTGAGAATATAGCAAAAACGGGGTTTCAGCCATCGTCTGCCGGTGCCCTCAGTAGTCGGGTGTCGCTGGGGGCACCCGGCTCGAGCCACGCCGGCTGGGTGGCTTCCGCCAGGTATGTCAGCCGGCCGGTGTTCAGCATGAACTGCGCAGTCCGGCGAGCATTCCTTGCCTCCGTCAAGGCTTCTGTCATGTCTTGGGGGGCCCCATCTGCCCACGTCTGCCGACGTAAGTTGTCGTATTAGGTGCAGCTGAGTAACACATGGTGGATTATCTCTGGAGCCCGTCCACACAGGCATATTGCGTCGTCAGTCCGGTTGATAGTTGAAAGGTAGTGATTTAGGCCAATCGTACCATTCCGCATCTGCACCAGCACGCTGCGTTCCACGGGGGATAGGCCATTGTAGATTTCCAGGGACCGGGCTGACACGTCCGGGAGGACGCGGCGGAGGGAGTTGTCCCGCTCTGACTGCCGCCACTGCCCACCCCATTGGTTCCTTGTCAGCTGGCGAATCCACGTGTTAAGGGGGCCCCGCGGGGGGTAGTGAGGTATCATGACTGCGGCGAGGCCCCTGCGCTGGCCGTCTTCCCTCCAGGCTGTTGCCTCCTTCGCCCGTTGGTCCGCCAGCTCATCTCCAGGGACCCCGCGGTGTGCTGCCAGCCAGTGAAAAGATATATCTGCCGCGGGGTGCAGCTGGTCAAGCAGTTTGATCGCCGCCAAGATCAGGTACTGCCCGGTCCCCTGTCGGGGGTTTTTCAGTGTGCGTAGGGCGCTCTGGTTATCTGAGTAGATTTCAATGTGTTTCTTCAGGGGGCTTGGCAGACCGGCCCGCATGGCCTGCCGCGCCGCAGCCAGGGCGTCCTTCGGGACTAACTCATTACGGATGAGACGCAGGGCCAGCACCAGCTCGGCTATCTCCGCCACCGCGACGTTGTGTTATGTGGTCGATCCCAGATAACGCTTGTAGCAGATGGCGGGGTCAAGGCATACCGCCGCTGCCCCAACGTGCCCATCGATGCCTGACCCGTCCGTGTAGATCCGGATAGCGATCCGGAGGGGAAGGCGGCCGCTCTGCGAGAGGCCCTATTCCCGCCGCCCCCCGATGCGGACCTAGTTGATACAGTCGGGTATGACTACCCTGAGCCGATCGTGGTCCCTCTGGTGACTGAGGAGGAGGTGACCCGGGTAGGGGTGGCTTTTAAAATGTCAAAATGTCAAAATGAAAATGACATGTCATTTTGACCTTTTTTTCTGACAAAAGTATTTTTGTCAGAAAAAAGTGAAATTTACTAGTGTGCAATACGCCATGGTAGAGTAGCAGTCGAAGTCGGTGATTGACGATAGGGGTTGCCTGCCTGTCTTCTTCCCTTCGATTCCTCACCGCTATTTATAATATTCGGTACTATCTATCTATCTAACCAAGGGATAGAAAGGGGGAATATAACATATCAATCTAGGGATAGAAAGCATTTCGCATGTAGGTAGGGATGCACGAACAGTGTTCAGATAGGTCGAACGCTGTTCACCCTTACCTCAAGAATCTTTCAGTCTTAGTTCGGTAGCTATTTGGATTTGAACTACCGTCGGGATCACATCCTCCCCTGCGTAGTCTAAGCGTCGTTTATGAGGCTGAATGTGGTGAGTTCGGTTCGCACGGACCATAGGATACTATGGAATAACCTCATAGTTTCCATTTCGGGCAAATCCACATCATCGGTTTGGAGTCGTCGGCTCTTTCATATAGGTTCGTCGAACAAAGATCGAGATAGTTGTTGCCTGGGAGATTGGTGAGCAAGTTTCGATGTTTGCGAACAAAGAACCTGTTTGTTGTGGGGGGCCGGGGGGGGGGGGGGGGGGGAGTTTCGCGTGTAGTCTTTGCCTGAGGCAAAACGATCACGAGCTCTTTGTTTTGATTTTGTTTTCGTCGACCCCCTCTCACTTCTTCCTTTCTTCATCCGCGTTGTTGTCTTCTTTACTCTCACACGTCGTCTTCGCTGTGGCCGATTACCCTTCGTATCATCTTTTCTTTGTTTATCGAGCACTCATCACTTTCCTCGTTCTTCGATCAGGGGCGTACTGTCGATCCTCATTTGTCGTTATGTCTTCGTTGTCCATCCCTCGTTGAGAGGGTGCATTGGAAGAGGCCGCATGATGTAAGCTATCCCTTTTTGATGTCCTTTTGAATGCTAATCGATATAGTTGCACCTCAGAATAAATTGATGCAACCAGACATGGCGGTTGTTAAGTTAATGGATCCGATACGAGCCATCGTTGGTCTAAGGATAAGGAAGGCTCCGCTGTCGAACGCAATATCAAAACAGCCGCCCAGTATTCAGCTTCGCTAGTTCAGGTCCGCGAAAAGCTAATGTCCGGTGCCGAGTGTTGCGTAGCTTGTTCGAAAGGCCGAGGTGCTTTTCGAGGTTGCGTGACTATCCCGGGTTTTGAGGGCCAAGCCCTTAACCAAGGCTCCTGTGTGAATTGTTTGTGGTTTGGTCATGGCGGTGATTGCTCCTTACATCAACAGCGGTTGAAGACGTGGTCGAATGACCATAATGAGTAAGTTCCTTTTCGTTGAATGGACTTTGTAGCTGACAGTGGCTTGATATTTTTGTAGTCTGTTTAGGCGGCCTCGGGTTTGTTTCAGGAATTTCGGCCGAGTTACAGGATTTCCCTTCTCGAAGGGAACTCGAGTTGAGTTCCAAAAACCTAAAGACTCCCAAGTTGAGTCCCGCGAAGAAAAATAAAGATGTTTCGAATACACCTCAGGGAGGCAAGGTCGATCCTACTCCCCTCAAGCGAAAAGCTGTTGATCTCCCTTCGCCCCCATCCCGTCGTCCCATGATCTTTAATCGTGCGGCTCACAATCGTACCTCAAGCTTCAATACTGATGATGGCGACGTGTCCTCTGTTGAGATCATCAATCAGGAATCAGGTCCGGAAAGTTCCCCCGGTGTGGCCGCTGTCGTCCCGCCCTCTTCGGGGGTCCTGACCCGATCTAAGTCTAATAGGGTAGCGCCCGCCAGCTCGCCTCTGATGTCCAGGGCACTTAAGACCCCGAGCGCGGCGCGCATTTCATACCTGACACCGTCGAAAATGCCTACCAGTCTCCGGTCATCCATGACTCCCTCCTCACAGCACCGTTGTCATCAGTTCGATGGTGTGCTCATCCCATGGCCCGTGAATCGGGCGCGGTGGTCTGATATTGGGATTCTTGAACGGTTTCGGTCTGATCTTGCCTTGTTTGTTGATCGCATCGAGGCTCGCCTCGATGTTCTCCGCCCTCCTGTCGAGCTCACCGTGTATGATGAAGAGACTGATTTTTGGGACAAGGAGGCCACGTAGTGCGCGGAAGATGATCAGGATCCCGCTCTCGATGGTTTGGAATCTTTGTAGGGGTTGTTGTTTTCGATTTGTTTCTTGGCGAATCTGGTTGTATGATTGACGAATCCGTTCCTGTGTAGTTAGTTTTTCGAATTAAATCTCTTCTCTTTCTCCTTGGGAATTTCGTATAGTTCTCTGACTATCCGCTGCTCTCGATTCGATTCAATCCAATTCAATTCAATCATTCATTCACGCATCTGCCTAACGGCCGAGTGGCGGCAGGTCCCTAAGGGTAGCCGGGCTAGCTACTACTATATACACTGAATCTCAGCACATCACCCATGGTCATCTATAGTGCGTCCCTAGGCTAAGCACCCGCGTAGCGTAGGGCCCCCAGCATCTTCCCCATCTTGGTCAAAGGTAAGCTCTGCAAGCGATCCTCGGCGGTTACGCAGGCTGGGGGTCGCCGCCCCCTACTTCAGCCCGGAATGTATCCGGTAAGCCCTGGAACTGGCCCAGGAGCCGTGATTCAATCATGAATTGAGCAGCGCGTCGTATCAGACTAGGCTCGCTGAGCAGGCGGGTGTAGTCAGTTTCCCGTGAGTGCTGCCATACCGTGCGGAGCCGAAGCGCCGCATGCCGGGGGCAGGCCGTTAGTACGTGCCGAACGTCCTGCCGACCTAGGCCGCAGGGACATTCCGTGGTGGGCATCGCGCCGAACCGGCCAAGGTAGCCCCCGAGGGCGATCTTACCGGTCTGCATCTGGACGACCACCGAGCTGGCCGCGCGCCGAAGCCCCACGTGAAGCTTCAGCACGGCCCGGCTCGGGGCCGTGAAGACCTTCCGTAGGGAAGATCCGTGGTCGTGATTGATCCAGAATTGGTGCCATTCCTCCCGCAGCAGCTGGCGGAGGCGGCGGCGGAGGGAGGCGTAGAGCACCAGCTCTGACGACCCGCCAGGGGTGTGGCTGTTTGCCGCCGCCTTTGCCAGTTGGTCAGCTGCCTCGTTGCCGTAGACCCCCTCGTGGTCGGGGAGCCACTGGATGCGGATGTGCCACCCGCCGGCGCGGAGCCGGTCAAGCAAAACCGTGATCCGGCGCAGGAAGTGTTGGCCGGAGGGGCTGCGTGGGTCCCTACAGGCCTGGATCGTCGCCTGGTTGTCCGTGAAGATAGTGACTCGCCGCTCCCACCCTGACGGTGGCCGCGCGGCGACGATATTCAGCGCTATCTCCACGCCGCTAAGTTCCGCAGCGTAGACTGTTTGCGTGTCCAGGGAGCCAAGGCAGCGGGTTTGGCGGCCCCACGGGGACACCGCTGCCGCACTGACCCCCTTATCTGTGCCGCTCCCATCCGTGTAGACTACCACCGCATTCGGGCCGTGTGCACCCGTCAGCACCCTATAGTGCTCGCGGATCGCCTGCTCCCGAGTGTCCACTATAGTAGTCTCAGGTGGCTCCCACCAGGGGCTGACCACGAATGGTTTAACGGTCTCAATCCGGCCCGGCCGGACGCCAAGGCGGTGGTGGAGTCGGCGTTCAAGGCGCTGCAGCGGTGAGGTTAGGGGGTCTTTGTCTGGGTCGGCATACCGGTGGTCGGGGGGGCGGGTGGATGTGGAGCGGATAGAGTAGATCATCTGTCGTAGTGGTGATGTCATGATACGCAGGCATGCCTCCTCCGCCTCGCGGGCAAGGTTCAGCATGGCTGGCGGCACATCAAGGCATATATCCAGGGCGGCCCGAGATGTCGTCCGGAATGCACCGGCGATCCAATATAGGGCTTGAGACTGAATGGATTCCATGGCTGCGGTGACCCTTCGGACGCCGCTCTTGAAGCCGAAGCCCCCCTGGATAAACCAGGCGGAGCAGCCATATGACAGTTGTGGCCATAGCACCGCAGTGTACATGCGTCGAAGGTGAAGTAGCCCCGTTCCCCATGTTGAGCCCGCTATTGAACCAAGCGCGGAGGTCATATGGGCGCCCTTCTTCCGCAGGCGTTCAGCGTTATAGAAGAGGTAAAGGATCGGCGACAGCGGGGACCCTTGGGGGATCCCAGTGCTGACCTGGCTGCGCCCCATCGGCCCCTCGAGTAGAACCAGGGTTGTCCAGCGTTCACCGAGGAAGCTAGCCATCCAGTTGACGAAGGGTTCTGGCACGCGCCGCTTACGCAGATTGTGCAGGAGCCGTTGGTGGGAGACATTATCAAACGCGCCAGACACGTCCAGGGTGGGCAGGCTGGCCACGCTCTCCACAGCGCGCCAGGCCGCATGGGTCCGCTCAAGGAGAAGGTGCAGGGCATGCTCGCAGGACTGGCCGCGCCGCCCACCTATATGGTGGTTTGGTAGGAGTCCGTGGGCTTCCACTAGATAACTCAGCCGGTAGGCGACGACTGCCTCTAGCGCCTTCCCAACAGTGCTAAGCCGGGTGATCGGGCGGTAGGCTTTTGGGGTTGTGTAGTCTGGCTTACCGGGCTTTCGGATGATGACAGTTGTGGATTCGCGGAAGTGTTCCAGGCAGTAGCCTAGGGTCAGACAGGCATTAAAGAGAGTGGTAAGGTAGGCGCTGATGCTGGGGATTTCAAGGGCCCGTTGGAGGGCGATATTCGGTATGCCGTCCGGGCCGGGGGCCTTGTTTGGTGCGGCTCGCCAGATGGCCCGGGTCACCTCCTCTTCAGTAACTGAAAGGACCTCAATCAGCTCAGGGTAATCAAACCCCTCCGTGTCAGCTAGGTCCGTGTTGGGGGGCGGCGGGAATAGGGCTTCCCGTAGAGCGGCCGCCTTCCCTTCCAGGTCGTCAACCTCGCGGTCCCCCACCCTCAGGGTCGGGGTGAATGTCGGCTGCGGCTGCCCCCGTCGGCGGGCCCACCGGGCGAGCCGCCAGAATCCATCCAGCGACTGGGTGGCTTCCTCCACGCGCTCCCGGTGAGCGGCCGTGGCGGCCTTGGCACTGTGGCGCTCCAGTCGATGGACCACGCGCCGGTAAGCTGTGACGTCCTCTTCGGCACCGCCCCGGGCCCGCCGGCGCGTGCGGTTAACCCGCGTCCGCAGCTGGGCTAGCTCTGTTGTGTACCCCGCGTGGGAGTATTGGCAAAGCCGGGCCTCCAGCACAGCGACGTCAGCAGCCCCAAGAATGGCGTGGATAAGGCGTTCGACAGCACGGTCAGCTCCCTGGGGGGTTTCTGGTGTTTGCAGCGGTAAGGGAGCCGCTGCCAGTGCCTTCTGGAAGGCCCCCCAGTCGGCCTCCCGCCAGTTTCGGCGTCGTGTCTCGCCCCGTGGTGGGAGCGTGAGGTCGAATTCAGTGACTATGGGCACGTGATCTGCCGCGTGGAGCCATCCCCGGCGGGCTTGGCATCGGACCAGCCGGTCCGCCAACCCCGCCGAGGCCCACGCCAGGTCAATTGTCGTGCGTTGCAGCTGCCCCTCTACCACCCTTTCGAATGTTGTCGTCCCGCGGGGTGTAAGCAGCTCAAGGCCTGCCGCCCCCGCCACGTTGATCAGGTCGTCTGCGGCCTCGTGCCGGTGTCAGTATCCCCGGCGCGTCCACATCGGGTGGTGGAGATTAAAGTCTCCTACCACCACGTGGTCGCCAGGAGCCTGCAGAGCATGTGCTAGCGAGCCTAGTGGGCTGGGCTGGCCAGCGCGGTTGTCAGGGTTATATATATTATGGATATGGATAGGTGGGCGTTACGGGGGGCGGAGTGTCAGAGTGCTGAGGTCCCGACATATATGTCGTACGGACCATGCCTTTGGGTCAAGGCTTTTATTGACAAAGAAGCAGACCCTAGG
Organism: Aspergillus clavatus NRRL 1; assembly: GCF_000002715.2. Taxonomy (NCBI): domain Eukaryota; kingdom Fungi; phylum Ascomycota; class Eurotiomycetes; order Eurotiales; family Aspergillaceae; genus Aspergillus; species Aspergillus clavatus. The sequence continues at coordinate 4,484 of NW_001517096.1, read as the reverse complement.
GGCGTCTGCCCCCACATCTGCTGGGGCTGTCGGCTGTAGCAGAACATGGAAGCGTCCCCCCAGGGCTTGCGAGTAGGTGGTCACCGGCGTGGTGTGTCGGTTGATGCTTGGTTCCTGGATAGCCAGGATCTCGAGCTTGTGGACCCCTTTCTCACCAAAGAGGTGCATTGACACCCGCGTGCGCGAGTGCCAGACGTTGGCCTGCATGATTCGGAGCTTAGGGACTGACATTAGTAGGATTCCTCACTGCCGTCGTCGCCGTCGCCGCTGCTGTGGTCGTTGGCATCCACGAACTGGTTAGCGTCAGCTGACAGCTCATCTTCTGACTCGCTGTCGGCCTGGCTCCTGTTCTTGGATATCTTAGGCACCTGCGTGAGGGCCTGACTGAAGGGGGTGGCTTCCCCTTCCTGCGCTCCTTGCGGTAAGCCCGGTTGGAAGGGTTCCTTATCTCAGTTGATTCTGGCGAGTCAACAGGCCTGCCGGCGCTGCTCCGCTGGCGATTCCATGACTATGCCATCTTCCGTGACCGTCAAGCCAGGGGCCATCAAGCGCTGGCGCTTGCCGTCCCCGCTAGACGCGCTGATAGTTGGTTCGGGGTGCGGTTGGGCCCTGCTCCCATCCCGGGAGGTTGCTGCCGCACAGGACTTAGTCCGGCGGGCAGCCCCGCTTGACCGTGAGCGCGCCGTCGCGCGCGTGGTAGGTCGTAGGCGGGGGGGGTTCAGTCGCCCCCGCCCCTATGTTGTTGTCCGTGGGGGTGTTAATATCCTCAGCGTCCACCATCTCTACGTCTGGCCGGTCACTGCTGGCGTCAGCCGTGGGGCTGACACCTGCCTCCGAGCGCGCAGAGGAGGCATGGGGGTCCCGCGGCATGGCGGCTGTACCCGCCGCTTCCGCGGGCGTGGGGTCGACCGACAGGTCGGTGGGCGATTGTGGTGGTGTCCCCAGGGCCCAGCAAGCCGCAGAAGCGTGGAACTGAGGGCCAGTGAGCCGCTCAGCACGGATAGCAGCCATCTTCTGCGCGCGAACTGGGCAGCTACGGTCAAAAGCAAAGTGTCCGCCATCTGGCTGCTTGCTAGCAGCGCAGACAGGGCATCTCTCCTTCTCGCGGTTCTTCAAGTCCGGGCAGACAGTGGAGAGGTGCTGACCTACGCAGTAGGCACAGGCAGCAGGTCGTTTGCAGTGCTTAGAGATGTGTCCATATAGTTGACAGTTAAAGCATTGCCGCAGTCGGAAGTTCCTATCATAGTATGCGCAAGGGTGGTTCTTTCCATCAAGCGCAAGCCCCAGCTCCAGTGCGCGGTTAGCTGCGCGGTCACTGTCAAAATCCACCACTACCAGGGAGCTTTGAAGCTTATCGGCATCTACTCGCCGCTGGCCGTACAGCCAGCCAGCGTAGATAATATCAGTGGGGGTGGCGGCCAGGCGGCCCGCGTTGTCGGCCTTCAGCCGGGCGATGAAATCGGCAGTCTTGCCGTCAGTGAGGTGGCGTCGATCCACCCCGTGCATGACAACCCCGTAGGTCTGTTTCTTGATGCCCGCATTGGACCCAAAGGCAAGGGTCCACCCATTGGACCGGGTCAGCCGCTCAGCGTCCTCAAGGCTGTCGGCTTGGAGCGCCACGTCCCCGCTCGGCAGCACCCGGCCGGCGGAGAACTTTCGATGGCTGATCATGGCATCCCGGGTCTCCCGGATCGCCTGGTTAGCCCGTTTGACAAGCTTCTGCTCGTCGTGTCGGTAGGGGTTGACTACCGCGGGGTCGGTGCGACGGACATGGATTTCTAGATCGCTGCGTTGGGGGGCCACCGGCGCCGGCAAGCTTCCCGTGCTGGTATGGTGATTCGTGACGAGCGTACCGTTGGTGTGGGCCCGTCTCATCCGATCAGAAACAAGTGAAGATTCTGCGCGGCCGCCAGAAAGAGCCGCAGCGAAGGTGCGCCCAGGGGCGCCAGGCACGCTGGCCTGAATGTCCAGTGACTGCTGGATT